>NC_056734.1:32260897-32415897 GCF_019279795.1 Protopterus annectens | reverse complement strand
TAATCAAAGAGATTACTGGAAAATATATTTCAAGGAGCTGCAACATCTGATAGCAGGATAAACAAAATGTACATACTTTTGTTTGAACAACTGCCTTTTCACAGTGATATAGTGCATAAAAGTAATTGAAGCTATATAGGAAGGTATTACAAAGGTTTTCTGACAGTTCTGGTACTACTCAAGCACTGAAGACCAACACAGAGGTCAAAATACCAACTAATTCCTCCCAGTGTCATTTAATCAGACAAAAATAGGCTCTGTTGACATGTAGCCTGTTGGCATAACTTGAGAACATCACAAGGGCTGTTCCTTTTGTCAAAAAACAACTCAGTTCTTGATATCTCCTTGATGCTCTTACATTTTTTGTGAAACACCCTTATCAAAAAATCAGTAAGAAGGCAGTCATGTGGTATGAACTTATCTTTTCCATCAGATTTCCCCTGCATTAATGGATGTTTTCATCTTAGGATCATATGAGGTTACTAGGCTAATGGCCCTGGGGTTTTTACAAGCCAAGCCAAGAGTTTATCCTCAAAAAAGAAACCTCAGTCAGCACCTGTTGCCCTTGTCAGTGAGGGAGAAAGGTGGAACCCCAAGGACAAATTTATGGTTTCCCATCCAATCATCAAGGTTGTGCTTGAAGAGGGTCACTGAGGTACTCAGACATATATGGGAAGTCTTTTCCAGAAATTGAGCAGCCTCTGGGAAATAAACCTGTCTCTCCAGCAGTTTTTGTTGATGTTGCATATTAGATTTAGGCCTAGCAAGGTGGTAATGTGTGAGGAGTTAGACTTATGGATATGGAGCATCTCTAGTAGGGTAGAGACAGTTGGCCACCCTTCTGACTAGATAGGGATTAACACCAAGTTGTGTTAGCTTTTCGATGAAGCCTGAGTGGGGGATTGTGTCAAAGGCTTTGGCCAGGTCAAGGTAAGCTGTATGTACTGACTTTCCCTCATCCAGGGCCTTGATGACAGTCTCAAAGAAATCAACTACGTTCAATAGGCAAGATCTGCCCCTGACGAATCCGAATTGGGTGGGGTCGAGTGATTGGCAATTGCTTATGACCTTGTTTATGTGGTCAATAGCAATGCACTCCATGACTTTACAGATCAGACTTGTCAAGCTGATGGGGCAATAGTTTCCCGGGTCAGTAGTGGCACCACCTTTGTGCAAGGGGATGACAATGGTAGTTCTCCACTCTGCTGGAATGAAGCCGGCAATTAGTCTGTGGTTGAAAAGGGTGTTCAATGGTGAAGCTAGTTCTTGCTGGAGATGGTGCAGAATACAGCCTGGGATACTATTTGGTCCCATGGAAGCTGTGTTCTTTGCCTTGGATAGGGCCTTTAAGGCTTGATCTTCAGAGATTGTGTGTTGTGGGATAAGCGCCAGGGATGTCGACTGGGCCTTTTGGAGGAGATAAGGAGGTGAAGTTTGCACTGAACCTATCAGTTAGCAGGTTGGCTATGTGAGCAGGATCAGTGTAAGTGGTTCCACTAAGTACAAACCTGGGCTTTGCCATTGAGGTTCCAAATGTAACTGAAGAAGGACTTGTGGTTTCCCTTTGTTTTGGAGGCTAGTTTCAACTCATAATTAGCTTTGGAGGTTTTCACTAGTGATCTAATTTGCTTGTTGTGGTGGAGGAGGGAGTTTTTCTGATTTGGAATTTGGTTGTTTTTATCCTTGGACAACAGTTTCTTCCTTTTGTTGAAAAGCCTGATAGATGATGTCCACCAGACAGGTTTGTGTTTCCTTGAGGAGCAGATTTTAGTTCTGTTGGGTATGGCTGAGTCCATGCAGTTGTACAGGTGCTTGTATATTGCACTGGCATACTATTCAGCATAGCTGTCTGCATCACCTGAGGGGGGCGGTGCGGTGGTGTGAAGTTGCTGATATCCTCTCTTAGGAGGTTGTAGTGACATTTTGAGAAGTTTTTTATCCTGGTTATGGCTGGGGAGGGGTTTGGTGGGATAGAAACTTCAAATGAGACAGACCGATGATCTGATCTCACCAGGAAAGAACATGTTAAGGGAGTGGTGCAGCGGTCACCCATGTTGGTGAGAACCAAGTCCAGTATGTTACCTCTCCTTCTGGGGGATGAGATCAGCTGATATAGTGAGTTAGAACTGATGAAGTCAAGGAATCATTGGGTGAGTGCATTAGTGCAGGAATAGTTCACCCAGTCTATGGTGGGGTAGTTGAAGTTACCAAGGATCAGGGTGTTAGGGGTACCTTGATGGAGTCAAGGAGGTCCAGATAGGAGGTGTGGGTGTCCTGAGACATGGAGGGGTCTATATCTGGCTGTAACTGGAATGGGTATCTTGCCAATAGTCAGTTGCACCTGGTGTAATTCCAGTGCATCATGCTGGTAAACCAGTCTGGAGCTGTGCCTATCCTTAATGAAGATTGATACCCCACATTCATTAATCACACCGATCCTAAAGGAAAACAAATCCCCAAACCTCTGTACCTCATATAGACCTGTATCATTATTAAATAATGACTATAAGATATTTATGACAATATTAACTAACAGAATGAAAATACCACTATCCAAAACAATAAATAATGATCAAACTGGATTTATATATCTTAGGCACACACATGACAATATTAAAAGGATAATTTCTCTTATAGATTATGTTAACAAAGAAAACAAAGAAACACTCATAATTGGTTTAGATATAGAGAAAGCCTTTGATTCTTTAAATTGGGACTATTTATTCAAAATCTTAATGCTATTTGAATTTCCTGCATACTTTGTTCATCTCCTAAAGAAAATATATACAAATAATTTAGTATATGTCAGGTTAGGTCCCTTTTACCTCTGAATCTATACATATAACAAAAAGCACTAAACAAGGATGTCCCATGTCACCAATTCTATTTGCTCTGGCTATTGAAATATTGGCAGATTCAATTTGTGACAATATAAAAATCAAAGGAATAGATGTTTATGAACAATACAATTCTAAAGTAATGCTATTTGCTGATGACATATTACTAACATTATCTAATACAAAAGAGACATTAGAAGATTTAGATATATTAATTGACAAATTTCACATGACTTCAGGACTCCATTTCAATAAATCAAAATCAAAATTGTTATTTTAAAAAAAAAAAAAAAAAAAAAAAAAAAAGAACTGCAGACTAAGGAGGATCACATCATAGGGAAACAAGAATCTACCTTAAATATCTAGGAATTGAGTTATGCAAGGATAATAATGAATTAGTCTCAAAAAACCACAATAATATCATAAATACAATTAAAATCTCTGTGGAAAAATGGAACAAAATAATATTAACATTTGAAGATAGACTACAGTTAATAAAAATGGTTTTACTGCCCAAGATCCTATATATAGCCCCAATAAGTGTCCTGCTCTCAAAAACCTAGTACAACATCATTCAGCCAAAAGGCCTCTTAGATCATCAAGCAAACTACTACTAGAAGTCACCAACAGCTACAATAGCTTTGGAGATGCGCTATATAGTAGTTCAGTGGCTAAAAAATGGAACTCTGTCCCCACTAGCATTCAAAACACATTGCCCAAAGCCTCCTTTAAAGACCTCATCAGGCAACATCTCATGCAAATTGGCAGAGCCATGATTGCTCCCTAGGCTAGTGAAAGCGGATAAGGTACACATACTAAGCCTAGAGTACTTGATAATAGTTTTCAGTCTTACTCACAAACACTGGCTAATCTACAATGTATGTACTGTACCTGTGTACTATGTATGTATTCTACCTATGTTCCAAATGTCAGCTGTACACCACAAATCTATTAATTACCTTTATGTTTAAATTAATATTTTTTGTTTGCTCTCTCCACTGCAACTGTTGATGTGCTGCATACCACTGTAAAAACATGTCTTTTATAATCTGTGTGTATACTGACTATGTCTAAATAACTAAATGTATCTGTAATTTTTCTATGTGGAGCTTTTCTCCCCAGGCCTCTGCTGAAAAAGGGCCTTTTTCGACTCATTCAGACACCCCCGATTAACAAATGTAAAATAAAATAAAAATAAATAAATAACCTTGGCAATACAACTGTTAGCAGAAAGGAATATACTTAAAGAAATAAAGTCATGCCTAATAAAATTTTTATGGTTTCTCAAAAGAAACAGAATAGTTTTAATACACCATACCAGACAATGGAAACAGGGAGGATTAAACTTTCCTGGAATAGAAACATATATAAAAGTATCAATATCTAAAACACTCTCATACTGGATAAGTCCAAATTACTCTGCAAATTGGAAAGAATTACTAACTGTAATATCAATAAATGAATTTGATTTACAAAAAAATTTCAAATAGATAAAAATAATTTGCCATGGCACGTAATATGCAATATAACATAACTAAACCCACTACAACTTGTATGATTAATTATTACATTGACTCATTTAGGAAAATTAATAATGCAAATATAGATTTAGATATCTGGTTTGATCTTTTAACACCATTTATAGTCACAAAGAACTTTTGACATAAAATATATAGAGAAATTATTAATTCCTGGGAACAAAAAGGATTTGTTTGTTGGCTCCAATGTATCAAAGAACTAAAAGTTTTAGATACGCAAGTAATAAAAACAACATACAAAATTCCACAACAGGACTGGCTAACTTTACAGAGTATTCTTTTATATTTGCAAGATTTAAGTAGAATAATTAACAATTCTTCATTTAAAGAAATACATACATTTACTAAATACATATATCAAATCATATATAATGACTTTGAGATGGGAAACAGTATTTCAAAATTTTACAAAATATTGATAAAATTTAAAACAACACCCAAAACCTCATATTGGAAATATATAACAAAAGGACACTCGATACAGTTAACCGAAGATATTAAAACAGATATCTTATCATCGATAAAAAATACATCCTTTACACAATACTGGAAAGTTTTTAATTGGAAATGCTTGCACAGAGCATTCTTAACCCCAGATAGAATCAGTAAAATTAGTTCTTCCATAAAAGGAATATGTTGGAGATGTGAGCAAGTACACAATGCAGATTGGAACCCCATTTTCTTTGATTGTGTTAAAATGAAGCCATTTTGGAATGGTATTAATAAGTTTCTAAAATCTTTATTTAATTAATCATTTTATTTAACTAAAACTCTTGTATTATTAAATGTGAACTAAGGTCCTCATTTGAATAGGTCAAACATGTATCTAGTATGGACTATACCTGCAATTTCAAGGAAGTTTATAACAAGAAGATGGAATACAAACACAATACCAACTTTGGAAGACTTATATAGCCTACTGAAGACCACAGCATTATTGCAAATTAAAATTAAAAAAAAACTAAGAATTTATCCAAAGCCATTTATCAACAAACTTGGGGAAAAGTCTTATTGTTGATTGACACTATACAATAATTGATCAGACACTCTGATAATGGATTGGACATACTTATAAAGTAACTGTATACATTAAGATCTGTTATAATGTCAGGGTAATGTAAATAGTATACATAGTTATTTAAGATGTTATGTATAAATACTATGGAATTCATTCAAATTTATTTGAAAAATAAAAAGAAAATTGAGGGAAAAAAGATAGAGACCCCACCACCCTTAGTCATTCTGACCTCATTTTGGGGCAGAAAGTGTGGAATGAGGTATAGTCTGGTAAGGCAGGGGTGCTCTCTGCAGCTCTGAACCAAATTTCCGTGACTGCACAGACATCATCATCTTCCAGTGTGAGGAGAGCATCCAGTGAGTGTTGTTTCCTTTACATCTCTAATAAGCTCAACTTTCTTAATTTTTTTTTTCTGGAAATATTGCCAGATTCACCACATTTTCATCTGTCTCATCATAAATGACATTTGAAATCACACATTCCCAACAACTGTGCTTTAGATCTTGACAAAAACTGACTCCAAACTATCCAACAGTTGAAGCTCTTCCTGATGCACACTCTTATTAGAGAGGTATGTCACAGTTAATAGATAAAGAAATGTTCTACTCCACATTATGACCTACGTGGGGTAATATCCAAGCTGTAATGTGGAGAGCACCACTGACTTACTTAGAGATTTCAATATTGTTCCAGCTATCAATGACAGTTAACATTTATTTCTCTGCGAAGGAATTTGTTCATCTCTTCATAGCGAATTAATGGAACACAGTGCCTTTGCTCATTGTGTCACTTGCAATACTAACGCACCATCACATTATATCATACATTCTAGTTATGTTTTATATTAAGTGCCAAAGGAAGGAACTACTGAAACTATCCTTTCTTAATCTCCAGTGGCACATTCTGATACCATCCACAACTTTGGTCATTTTAGCACTTCCTTATTGCTGACATTCAAGAGTTGACTAAATCAACTATCTGTGACAGCAAAATAATAGCAATAGCTAAAATCTGAAAATGTCCCTCACAAACAACTTCCATTTACATACAGATTTTGAGAACATGTAGATGACTTTTGGGCTGCATACACTCTACCAATCCTGCTGCTAAATTCCAATTACCAAAATAAATTGCCTCTATGATCAAAGAGCATTAGAGATACAGTCTAGATGATCTTCATATTGATCATGGCTTTATTAGTCTTAGCTATATGGTTTATATCCTGCCAAGGATGTAATGGACGGCCAGCTTCCAAAGCTTCAGGGCATCTTCCACATGCTCAAACTATTAAGCACCTTGAGCTGAGCTGACTAGAAGTCAAGTTTGGGTATGATACCTTCAGAGCTTTACTGACACCGAAGAGTATGCTCTTCTGAGACTTTTGAGGATCGACTGTCAGCTTGTACTTTCCTTAGCTGGGCAGATAAGTTCCCTTTGAGGAAAAAACTCCCATTTGTTATGTTTTATTACTTTCCTCTTCAAGAAAATTATTTTAAAGCTAGGATTGTTGTGTGCTTTAACTGATTGTCTCAAGACTGTAATGTACTTTTTAAAGGAGCAGTCATTTCTCTCGGTTTAAAAGTAATGTTGTCTAACTGATAAAATATTTTCTGTGGAGAAATTGTGTTTATTTTAAGATTGTGGGGCTGCCATAGTGCTGTTGAAAGTGCTTTTTACTGTGTTTATTTTCGATCAAAAAAGTAACTTTTGTAGACTGTTAGTTTTACTGACATTGGTGCTTGTTTCCTCCAGGACAGAGGAACCATTTTCGACTTGACCATGGAACAGATTGTCACTCCCATGGTCAGTGCTTCTTCCAGCCACAAAAATAAAAAGTTAAGCAAACAGCCTTTGCCACCACAGCAGGCTAGCAATGTGCCTCAGTCATAGGTGGGTGACTCTGCTCTGGCCATTTGTTGTACCTCAGACTACTCATCTTTTTCCCCTGATCCCTCTTGTGTAGCACCTACAGCCACTATGGACCAGAGTTGAGCCATGTCCTCTCTGACTGTTGTGGTTCCCCTCAATGGTCAAGGGGATCCACTCTTGTCAGTCCTGAGAGATGGAATAAAGAAGCTTTCTCTGTTGTGTCAGAATGCTGTGCCCATCCCTGGGGAAGCAGTGGTTACAATTAGTAACATGGCTGGCCTCATTTTTTCTATCAAAAAGAAACAGTAAACCAAATGTATCTAGTCCTCCTCAAATTTATTTGGATAGGAGTAGTTCACTGGACTGACTCAGAGTTTGATTGAGTTTATCAATCCTTCTTGTAGAGTACTTTCTGGTAAAGTAAAGAGGGATGCATCCTTTCCTGAAGAGATTCAGATTATGAATCTGAAAAAGGAGATGCAGGGACATTTTCAGGATTTTGCCCTCATATTTTTTATTCAGACTCAGAGGAGAGCTCTCTTTCAGATTCTCTCTGTCAGGGTTTATCTTTCTCTGTGACTATTGCTAGAATGTCCCAGTGTTTTTATTGGGAGAACACTGAGGTTTTTCAGGCCCTCAAAAAATACCATGAGTTGTTGCAGAAGGATTTTACAGAACTTACACTCATTCCTCCTGTCCTGTCTGCTTTACAGGATGTGTGTCTTACTTCCTGCAATTTTCCTGACAGTCAGCCAACTGTCTCTAAAATGACAAATAGTGTATATAAAGTTTGTCAGTATTTCAAATTTGTATACATTATTCCCAAATCTGACCCAGCAGCTATAGCCTTAGTTGACTCCTTTGCAGCTAAACATCTAGTTAATTCCAATCCTACGCTTTCTAATAAAGATGGAAAAATTATTAATAGGTACTGGGAAAAAAAGCAACTTTGAGTTTTAGAACTTTTAATTGTCAGGCTCATATGTCAAATTTTATTCTGGCATTTTGTAAAAGTATAAGGAATGTTTTATCTATAGTTTCTTCTTGTGAAGAAACATCTGCTTTAAATAACTTAGTTTGTTCTGTTGCACAGGTCACTACTCATTGTTTGCAGTATGAGTATGACTGCTGATACTTCTTCAAGGGTTATAGAACAGTTTTAAGGAGGTTTCCTTTCTCTTCATCCAGTTTAGCAAAAGATGAAAAAAAACCCAGAATAATTAGTTTCAACAGCATTCATGTAAACAGATGTTTAAGAAGAAGTGGCAAGAAGTTTCCAAAAGGAAGTCTCAAACCTCCCAAAACCAAGGACACATCCAAGTCTGAATATTCAAGATACCTTTTGACCCCCTCCCCACCCTGGCCCTCTTTTTCTTCCATAATGTCTTAGTCTCCATTTTTTTTCTTTTGCAACACATTGTTTCAGACAAATGGATTCTGAAAATCATTCATCAGGGTTACAGAGGGCAGTGGGAGGAAATCTCTCTTCTTCAAGGGGTCGTTCCTCATCTTACCTGTTCTTTATCACATGCTGTCCTAAGGTGTGATAGAACCAGTTGCTCCTTCTCAGATGTGGAAGTATTTATTTCAAGGATATTCCTAGTCCCAAAAAAGAAAGAAAATGCTTGGAGACCAGTTCTAAATCTTTCTTTCCTAAACCTTTGTGATAGTGCCCAAATTCGAACTGATGTCAATTCACAGCCTGTTGCTTCTTTTTTCTCTTTCAATTTTCCTGCTAACACTAGACTTAAAATATGCTTATCATCATATTCCTATTCATCCAGACTTCAGGCAATTTTTTGAGGTTTTGTGCATCTCGATCACATCATCAATCCTCTACCTTACCCATTGGACTATTCAGTGCACCAAGAATGTGCACAAAGTGTCTAGCTCCAGTTATAGATCATTGCAGGCTACATGGTATCCACATTTTTCTGTATTTAGACAACTTGCTTTTCTTTGGAGAGTCTTTTCCAAAATCTCAGTAATATCTTCCTTGGGTAAGATATCTTTTGCATAAGCTGGGATTCCATGACAACATTTAAAAGTCTTTCTTAAATCCTTTTGATTGTTTTTCTAGGATGTCAACTAAGCACTTCAATTCAAAGAGCTTTTCTTCCACAGAGAAAAATAGATCTTTACTTAGATCTATTTCTTTTTTTTCCATAATAAATTTTTATTGATATATATTTTCAAAATACAATAAAATCACACACATAATTCACTACTATTACTATCAAAACTATATACAATATCTACATGAAATGCTTCCATATAAAAATCGTCATTAATCCAAAAAAGAAGACACCAGGGAAGAAAAACAAAGCCAAAACATTTGTAGAAGTACTTTGCATCCATACATATCATACATGTTTTCAAAACATTGTTTCCTCCACATATACATCCAAACTTTAATATATTCCTAATAACAGTATTATGCTAATATAATGTTAAAACCTTTTCCCATATTTTCGGTTATTAATATTTTGTTAGTGTGCTTCAGGAGTAATTTATGTGCTAATATATGCTTTATAGCCACAAGCTTGAAATTATCCCATGATGTCTTGCCTGGTTCTAACCAATTTGTAGCTATATATAACTTCATCAGCAAAAAAATATTCATACATATTATAGTTTGTGACCTAGAGAGCTCTCTTGGAGGAACATGTAGAATCATAAATTCCCATGATAACATTGAACTTTGATAACCCATCTTTTGTAGTTGTGTTCTAAGAGAGTTCCAAAGTTTATATATACACTTGCAGCTCCAGAACATATGAAGAAGATCATACGTTTGATTTGTGCAATATGGACAAGTTGGAGAATTCCTAGGATTAAATTTATGTAACCTAAGACAAGTATAATAAGCATTATTCCAAATCATCAACTGCGTATACATCAACTTTTGAATAGAGACCTATTTTATTGTTAAATCAATTGCTTTTAATACCTGATTATCTGCTACTGTCATTTTGTTTACCCAATACCCTGACAACAGAATTTTATCCTGGAATTTTAAATCTTTAATTAATTTATTTGTTGTTGTTATAAATTTGACCTCCTGTTGGAGAGCCTGCCACAATTCAGAGCATTTATCCACAAATCTGACTACCGGTTTAAAGTTTTCAAAATGACTCAGAGCAAGTTCTCTGATTTGTCTCATG
This sequence comes from Protopterus annectens, assembly GCF_019279795.1. Lineage (NCBI taxonomy): Eukaryota > Metazoa > Chordata > Ceratodontiformes > Protopteridae > Protopterus > Protopterus annectens. The sequence goes on along the minus strand of NC_056734.1, from coordinate 32,405,471 downwards.
ATAACCATATAACTCTTAGGAAGATTCAATTCCTGTCTCACTTGCGAAGCCAATAAATGAAATTTATTAAAAACATCAATCAGAGTCAAATTAACTATTAATGGAAATTTACTAAGATCAATCAACTGATTATTTAGTTTAAAATTGGGATTCCTATGGAAAGGCTGAAAAACCATCATAGATTGCAACAAGTCTACTGATTGAAATAAATTTTGCAAAGATGACACATATGTTTTAAAGTGGTCCATAATCTCATACTTTATCAAACTACTTTTATCCAAAAAGGGTAAAGCTTTAGGATTTATGTTCCGATCTAGAATATGCTTGTAATTCAAGATCACCCAAGTTGGTATCCACTTTGTACTAATTACCTCATAATTAGCAATTCTTAAACACCTGTTGGCATTCACAATTAAATAGTATACTTCAAAATTCGGTAACTCAAGTCCTCCTCTACTCTTCGGGTCATTAATTTCTCATACGATATTCTAGTTTTCTTTGGCTCCCAAATAAATTTAGCTAGTTCTTTATGAATTTGTTTAAAAACTGTCTTTGTAATTGATACTTGAGCAGACCTAAAGATATACAACATTTGTGGTAATATATTCATTTTCACTATTGATACTTTTGCCAATACCGGTAGTCTTAAATTCCTCCATCTGCCACAATCAGCTACTATTAGTTCCCATACTCATTTAATATTATTACTATAAAAGTCCTTATTATCCATAGAGAAGCTAATACCCAAATATTTGATATTTTCTTTACATGATATCTTCCCCACCAGGGACATTAATGAAAAAGGTTTAGGGGTTCTTAACGGGAAAATACTAGTTTTCTCCAAATTAATTTTGTAATTAGAGACTTCTGAAAATTCATTTATAACATTTAATATCTTTTCACTATCAGAAATTGGGGTTGTACAATAAATAATAAGATCATCAGCAAATGCCGACATTACTAATTTATTCCTATAAAGTATTGGTGCATTATGATACAGATTTTGCTTAATATACAAAAATAGAGGTTCTAAATAAAGGTTAAACAATAAGGGGGACAAAGGGCAATCCTGCCGTGTACAATTTTTAATCTGTATTCTTTTAGAATAACTCCTATTAATATAGAACATAGTATACGGATTACTATATAATATTTGTAGTATCTGAATAAATTCCTGTGGCATATTGAAATAAGTCAACACATCAAACAAAAAGTTTATATCCACTCTATCAAATGCTTTCTGAGCATCTATTATAAGGGCATAAATATTAGAGTTGTTTTGTTTAGCATACATCATCATATTATGTAGTGTAAGTGTGTTATCGTTAGTTTGTCTAGTTGCCATAAATCCAGCCTGTTCCTTAGAAATTAAATGGGTCATAATCTTTTTTAATCTACATGCTATAATGGTAGTTGGAATTTTCATATCCACATTTATTAAAGCTATTGGCCTGTAATTATCCGGGTTTTGGTGGTCTGAATTAGCTTTATGTATAAAGATTGTTTTTGACGCATTAAGGTGAGGGTCACTAATTTTATTTCTGATTATGTAGTTAAATACATGAGACAATATTTTACCAAAACTATCAGCAAACTCTTTATAAAGTTCAACTGTCAAACCATCAGGACCTGGTGACTTATGTACTTTCATATGTTGAATTACATATACTATTTCCTCTGAAGATATAGGTTTAATCAGATCACCTTGCAGACTCTCTTCTAATTTTGGAAAATTAATTTTTTGCAAGAATCTTTTATTCTGTTTATGTATAGACCTATCAATTTGACCCTCATAAACCTTGGTATAGATTTTTTCGAAAATATCAATAATATCCTCAGTTTTAGAATACACTGTGTCATTGCATTGTATTTCCGAAATATGAACAGTTGTTTTCGATTGACTTATAATCCTTACCAATGCTTTTGACGGCATTTGAACATTATTGGCATATTTCACTAAACACCTATGCTCCTGAAGTGTTACTCTACTATTATGCAGTAAGAAGAGATCCCTTTGACATTTCAACATTTCCTTCTCAGTTTGAGCATTAAAATTCTGAATCAGTTCTTTCTCGAGTAGCTTCGCTTTTGTTTCTAATTTTTGAATATCATTGTTTTGCCTTTTCTTATAATATGAGGCTTTTTGCAAAATAAATCCTCTAATTTGAGATTTAGCTGCTGCCCATTCAATATCAGGAGCATGTTCCTGAAGCTTCATCCTATCTGTTAAACCTTTCAGATATTTTACAATTCCATCTATTATATCCTTTTTATTTAACAGATTTGGATTAAGTGACCAATTGTAACCTCTATGCATTCTTGTATCTTTTAAATCTTTAGAAAACCTTAACAAAATTTTTGAGTGATCCAATAGATATCGAGTATGTATAACCACTACTGGTTCCAAATTAATTAATGCTTTAGATATCAAGAAAAAATCTATCCTAGACCACATTTTGAGGCATGGTGAATAGAAGGTATACTTAATTGCATTATTAATATTATGTGCATAACAAAAGGGGTCATATAATTGAAAATCTTCCTTGAAGTCATTTAATGCTATCCCGGCCTGCTTATTAAATGCTCTTTGTGGACAAGACCTATCCAACTTTGGATTTTGATAGGTATTCCAATCCCCACCCACAATAAAATAATAACCATCATACTGTGTTAAGATTGGATATAATGATGTTATGAAACTTTGTTGGTCATTACATGGTGCATATATATTCAAAAGTAAAAGAGGTTTATCAAACGCATTATCCGATAAAATAACATAACACCATCGCCCATTTTGATCCACTTTAGAGTCTAAAATCTTGTCTTTGTATTGAGTTTTAATAATTATAGCTACTCCAGCACTGTTTGTCTCACCTTCTGATGCCACTACCGCTCTAATCCAGTTCTTTTTCCTAATATCATCCCACTGATCATTTAACAAGTGTGTTTCTTGTAAAAATGCAAACAGTGCTTTGTCCTGTAGCAATATGTGTAGTAACAGCTTCCTCTTCTTCAAGTTCTGGAGCCCTTTAACATTCCATGAGTCTAATTCCCACATTGACAGGTCTAATTATCCAATAATAGTATAAAAGGGAAATTATCTAATGGATATGTATTAACTTCATACTAAACATAATCTGGAAGCATTTCCTACATCCCGTCCCCAGCCAGTGCTTACCCACTTTACCCCTGGACCAGGACTTATATAGGTCTGGTATGTGAAAAAGACATGAACAAGGTTAAAAGCACAAACATATTTAAAAGTTTCATGTAATAAAACTTAAAACATTTCCTAAACTTACAACCTATATATTCTAACTTAGCTACTACAAAGTCTAAACTAAGCATTCCTATTGCTCTACATCTTATGTTCCAACTATTAATTAAGCAAATTTCTATTGTAAGGTATTATTACCATTTAAAGAAAAAAGTTAATACATTAACTAGCTACTTATACCTACCCCAAATACCTCTTTTGTTAAATCATTATTTATATACCACTTTTATTGAGAGAGAGAAAGAAAGAAAAAAGAAAACAACAAAAAAAAAAAAACAGAAAACAAATAAATGCATCCCACATTATAATTCTGTACCATACACAGTGCCTGCAACTACCAATTATCAAAGTTTTGCAATTGCATGCTTTAGTTCCTAACTATACTGACATTAGTTGTCTGATTAACACCACCCAATAGCCACTATTTACCTATTTATATTCATATATATTGTGCTATACCTTGCAACTGCAGATATTGTAAAAATATAATTTGGTTCAAAACTATAAGCATAAGGAAAAAGAAACAGGAAAAACAGATGTTATTATATGTTTCACGTACATATTCTAATGTTATTTACTTGTTAAAAAAAAAACATTAACACATTATGTCAGTTCTTTTCAGCTTCTCAACCAGGAAACCATCAGTAATACTCGCGACGGGGGACCGCTTTCGCAAGTGGACCACAGGAAGTGTTACATCGAAATCCACACTCTCAGCTGCATTCAAGAGATTTCCTGTTTACCACTCGACGAAAAAAGTCCGTAGAGGTCATAAAAGTTCAGAAAACAGCCAGCAGACCCTCGGATTATCGCAAACAAACAGTTTTATTGCTTTTACAGAGGCCTAAACAACTTAAGCAGGGAACAAAGGATTACCTAAGCCTCGAAGTATAGTACATACTGGATCTGACCTCAGGAGCATGCCAGTCTCAACGGAAGTTTCTTTCAGCCCTCTGATGCAGGTAGAACTTTAAAAACCTTCAGAAACACTCCCTTTGCCTCATTTTTAGTAGAAACAGAGTATTTAATCCCATCCACCATAAATGTAAGCACATTAGGATATTTCATCTGGAATTTAATTTGCTTTTCAATCAGAAATTTACAGTATGCAGATAAAGACTGCCTAGCTTGCCTTACTTGCAGTGGTAAATCCTGAGCCAGAGATATTTTATTATTTTTCCTCATAACAAAGCCACCATTCTTTTTTGCAGTAAAAAGTATTTTGCTAACATCTTGAAAGTTCAATATCTTAGCATATACAGGTCTAGGCATATTAGAAGCTTGTACCTTTCTCAGTGCTCTGTGTGCCTTTTCGATAACAATTTGTTTCACTCCATCATCATTTAACAAAACTTTAAGTATTTGTGTTATAGTTGGTATTAGCTCTGCATACTGAATGTTTTCAGGGATCCCTCTAATAATAATATTATTTCTCCTAGACCTCGCTTCTAAATCAGTAAGTTTGCTTTGCATGGCTTGTAGCTCCACATCATGTACCTTTGTTTTCTTCTCCAGCAAGTCTATTTTGTCCTCGGTTTCTGAAATTCTAGCCTCTGTTTCTTCCATTCTCTGCAGCAGCTGATTACATGCAAGTCCAAAAGTTTGTATCTGAGTAGTCAGGTCCTTTAAAGCTTCTTGTATAGGCAACAAAGCATGTTTGATATCGTCCATGTTCAGTGGCTAATCAGTTTTAGATCTAGTCTCTGGTTTCTGTTGTTCCTGCTGTCTAGTAATTCTTTGTTTTTTCCCACTCCCATCCTTTACTGGTGACTGTAATTCCGACATCTTTGTTTTGGTAGTAGTTGTTTCCATGCTTTTTCCTTCTTGTGACATTTTCCTTTCCCCAAGCTGATAGATAAAATGAAGAATGCAGACAGTCCTTTGTTTATTTCTCTCTTCAGAGCTAGCTAATCACTTGGAATCCTGATAGATAAAGACTTTTTTTTCCACTTTTTTTCCTGTTTATAAATTAATTAAGTGTAGATGCATCTTTTTTTACTTTAATTTGATGTTCAAACCTCTTGGTATCGACTCAGGTTACAGATTTTTCTCAGGTTTATTGAGGAGCTGCAGGTCAGCAGTGTTTACAGAATGGCAGCCATCTTTGAAAACATCTAGATCTATTTCTAAGTGTTTCTTCTCAGACTTCAGTCACTGTAAGGGAATACTTCCAGATTTTGGGTCTCATGGCATCTCTGATTCTCCTGATATCCTTGGTAAGACTCAAAATGAGAAAGATTCATGATATTCTTAGTAAGACTCAAAATGAGAAACACGCAGTAGTATCTGAAATCTCTTTGGTTTCAGCATCAACACCCTTTATCTTTTCAGATTCTAGTACTTGGGTATGTCAGAAGAGAAATCACTTAATGGAGACAACAGATATCCTTAAATCAAGCTCTCCCCTTCTCCCTCCCTGTCCCAAAGCAGTTAGTCACCACAGATTCATAGGTTCATAGGTTCATAGGTGTTTACTAGGCTAACAACTGCAAGGGCCTCTTTAATCCTAGCTATGCATCCCAAATTTCTAACAAGTTTTGATGTCCATGATAAGTGTAAGCATGGGCCTGGGAGATGTACCATTTACAGGTTACCTGTGTCCATTAGAGACATAGGTGTCAAACCAGGGATAAATTCCTGGTTTCCCATCCAATTGTCCAAGATACACTTGAATTGGGTTACGGAGAAACTCTGCTTCACATGGATGGAGAACCTGTTCCATAGATAGGTTAGTGTCTGGGATACATACTTATCTCTCCAACAGGTCCTATTTATATAACAGGCAATGTTGAAGTCTTTGGAATAGGTAATTCTGTTGCTGTTTGTTTTGTGGATATGCAGGAGGTCCATCAGAGTGAGGTCTGACAATAGCCTGTATGCCAGGCATAGATCTCCCCGCAAAAGCCTGTAGGAGACAGAACAGGGGGATAGGGCCTTGAGGCAGTCTGCATAGGACAGTTTACTTGCAGCCTGTATTCTTTTAGTGAGAAACCTCTGTGGATATTCCAATTGTTGTATATTCCTGGTTAGGTACATACCAATAGGGCATTGTACTCAATGATACGTCTAATGAATGATGAATACAGTGGAACAATGACTTCCTTGGACTTAGATGCCATACCTTTGTTTATAAGCTGCACAACATAGAATGATTTTCTCACCAGTGTAGACACATGATGGTCAAAGGCTAGATTACTGTCTATGTGTGTCCCTAAGTCCTTAACTACTGGGTAAACTCTAAGGGGTGCATTGTCAATATGATAGTTACCAGGGATGGATGACTTCCCAAAGGATACTATTATGCTTTTCTTGGCATTTAGTTTTAGTCCATGGCTCTGACACCAGTTGTTTATCTGTGTCAGCCCTCCTGGAGAACATTTGTGTCAGTGTGAGATTCAATGACAGCTCCTAATTTGCAATCATCTGCAAATGTAGTCAGCCAGTGACCCCTGATATTGGCCTTGACATCTGAAAAGTAAATGCCAAAAAGGAGTGGTCCAAGGACTAATCCTTGAGGAATTCCAATTGTGACTGGCCTCTTGTAGAGGTGGACTCCCCAATTTTAACTTCCTGAGTCCTGTCTGTGAGCCATTTGGCCATCCACCAGGTGACATACGGGTTTGTACCTAACCTCTTGAGATTGTCAACAATGCCGGAGTGGGATATTGTGTCAAATGCCTTGGCCAGGCCAAGGTAAGCAGTATGAATTATTTTGCCCTCATCAGTTGTTTTGTTGACCTTCTCAAAGAAGTCCACCAGGTTGAGTAGGCATGATCTGCCTTTGAAGAAACCAAACTAAGTTGGGTCCAGTGTCTGGAGATTTACTATATCTCTACTGATCATCTCCATGATAATTATTTTCATGACTTTACATATGACTAGTGAGACTTACAGGTCTGTAGTTTCCAAGGTCTGTAGGTGGCCCACCTTTGTGCAGAGGGATGACTATTGCCTTTCTCCATTCATGAGGCACAAAGCCTTTATGGAGGCTACAGTTAAATAGTAATTTCAGAAGCCCTGATAGGTCATGTTTCATGTTAGTTAGAAGGCATCCTGGGATATTGCCTGGGCCCACTGATGCAGTGTTCTTGGTCTTAGAGAGATCATTAAGGACATGTTCCCTAGTGATAGTAGGGGGAGTTGTATTTGATGATATTTCATGAGGGAAGGTTGAGAGGGAGAAGGGGTAAATTTGCAGCTGAATTTATCAGCCAGGAGGCTTGCTACATCTTCCGGCTCAGTATAGGTGACTTCATTTACAGTGAGCTCTGCACACAATTGTGCATTGCTTTTGAGGTTGCAGACATAGCTAAAGATGCTTCAGACTTTGTTTAGGAAGCAGTTTCAGGGGAGATGAAAATGCAGGAGGTCTGGGATAACAAGGATTGACACAACCACATCCTTTAAAACTCTGATGTTACATTGCAATAGCGATGAAAACTTAACGATACTGTATCTTTAGGGAAGTGTGGTCTTTGAACCCAAAACCTCTAACTACTCTCTAATAGTGAACTGTTGTTTTGGCCTTCAGATTAATGCATGCATACTTCCCTGTTATAGTTGACAGATGAATGTTCAATTTGATACAACTGTATAATAAACCAATAAAGGTGCCTTTACTTTTAATGCTAAAATAACAGTACTGTTCAGATGCATACAAACCACATGCTTCTCACATCTATGCCAATCTAGTGGCATGGATCCGGACATTCCATTGTCAGTCTGTGACACCTGTGAAAAAAAGAGAACAGAACAGAATACCATTATAAATACCAATCCTGACTATATCCAGCTTTTAACTTTTACAAGTAGTCTCTGTAAGTGATACTTACACATGTGCGGTCTGCCCCCAGTCCTACATTCCTTGATCTAATGGTCAAGTGTATCTCTCTTCCTTATTTAGAGGTCTCTGTAGTGATTCCTACATTGTTCTCTAGTGTGAGGGATATGGGTAGCACTTGTCAGAGCCCAGGCCAGAGTATTCCATGTCTCTGCCTTGTAATCCAAGCCGCGATAGTCCATCTTCAAAAACCTGGGCCCATAATCATTCACTAGGAGTCCAACAACCACTTTCCCCATCTTTGAGTAGTTTTTTGCAGAAACACCTCTCATGTCTACCATGCCCACCACAGATCAAGATCAATGTAGAATAATCTTTACCCACTAATTGCTGTTATCCCTCTTACTGAAAGCGCACACATTTTGGTTTTACAACATCTGAAAATGTTGCACACTGCTTACCATCACGCAAATGTGGTAGATGAAGGTGTGCACTGCCAGGAAACATGTTTGTGTGATGGACAGCATTCTTAATTGAATGCATCCGGTTTATGTTTGTGGCTATCTGGGTCCTGTCTGCTACTTGGTGGGCCAGTTGACTGGTTTGTGCACTGCCACTCTGCACACAAACCAAATGAGAATAGCCAAACAGGTTTGTGCTATGAGGCACATCATGCAAACAATGACCCCCGCCACAAAAATTAGAAATAATGAAAAAAAGTTTAAATGAGGAAAATCAGTATATGACATACATAGTGCAAAATGCTAGTACACATGAGGTACGTCAATATAGGTCTGGATCCTAACTCTCATTCCAATGCACCTTTAGAATACAGGATGGGTGCCTTATCCATCTTTGCCAGACAAACAGCTTTACAGCAAATAAATGAAGTAATTACTCACACAACCAAATTCAGCTGAATGTACACTTATATCAAGGCATAACCTCTTATTTGTAAATGTATTATATTTAATATATTTGGATGTACTACACTTCGCAGATGACTGCAAACTGGGCACCATAATCGACTCTCCAGCCGACACAAGCATCCTCCAAAAGGGCCTCATAGAAACAGCCAACTGGTGCCAGAGCCATGGCCTCAAGCTAAATGCCAAAAAGTGTATAGTCATCCCCTTTGGCAAAAACAAAGTGCCCACAAATTACCACATAGGTGGTAATCCATTAAGTACAGAAGAAGTAATTAGGGACCTGGGGACCCAAGTTGATAGCAATCTCTCCTTTGACAACCACGTGGCCAAAGTGGTTAGAAAAACATTTTATATAGCCCACCTAATCATGAAGGGATTCACATCTAGATCAGGGAGGTCATCGTGCCTCTTTACTCATCCCTCATCAGGCCCATAATTGAGTACAATGCCCCTTTTGGGATGTACCTTACCAGACACCTGCAGCAACTGGAAAGACCCCAAAAGTACCTCACCAAGAGGATCAAAGGGCTCAAACAGATGCCATATGCTGCCCGGTTGAAGAAACTCCAGCTCTACTCAGTGGCATACCGCCTGCTCAGAGGCGATCTGTGCCTGACGTATAAAGCCATGTCCAACCCGGAATTAATGGACATGCTGCACCTCAGAAAATCCAAATCCCATCGAGCTACACACTCGAGAGACTTGAACCTCAGCACTGAAATAAATAGGACATGCTGGAGGGACAGATTCATAGCCCAGAGGCTCCCTTCACTCTGGAATAAAATCCCAGTCCAGGTTAGGCAGAGTCCCTCATTGACTCTATTCAAGAGTAATCTTGATGAGTGGATGGGAGAGCATAGGTTTACCCCGGGTATCACTTCTGTGTCACTGTTAGACAGAGGCACAGTATACTAACCTCGAAAAAGGGCATAGCAAAATAAATTTAAAATGGGTGGCAAAAGCCAAACACATTCTGGCTAGGCTTATAAATGCCCTAGGGCAGATAGCCTAGTATGAACCTATGAACCTATGAACCTATGAACACTTAGTAATCACAAAACCTGTTATGAATATTCCTTGCAAATATACAGATCTGTCTTTTCTTTCTTTGTTTCTTGGTCATTCATCAGTTATCTGACTAGTATTCAGAGACATGCAGTGTGTAAGCCAGTCTATATAATATTTCTTAAAATGTGTGAGGATATTAACTGGGAATACCATAATATGCAGTTGCCACCAAATGAAGGGCAGGATAGATGGCACAAGCAAGCATAGATTGCTCTTTTTGATGGAGGGGGTAAAGGTGGGCTTTTGTTATGGCACATGTAAGGGTACACTGTTCTTTCTATGGGAGTGGACCCAGGCTAAGCTACTGTTATGGCACAAACAATGATATATTGTTCCTGTTACTCTTCTTGTTTTGAATTCTGCCTGTTTGATCCTGTGAGGGTTTTGAGGTAAGAAACTGCAATGTGTCTCATTGCTTTCTAAATTCTCTCTGTTTTGATTTCACATTACTAACATATACATACAAATCAAATAACTCTCTGCTGTCATGTTACTTTATTTTGTGTGCAAATCTCCCACCTTTTATTTGCTTACTGTACCAAGTGATGAAACACAAGAACATGCCATACTATTATTATACAATACAGTACATGCACTGAACTTACCTTGTGAATACAGTATTTTCCACAATATTACTTTAGGGGTGACTGTGATGCAATCAGTAGCCAATATTTGGGGAGGTAAAGTCTCTGGCTCTGAGTTGAGGCTGGCAGAGGTCACAGTTCCTGTATTGTGTCCTTGTTCACCCTGTAGCACTCTACAGTGTCCATGTTCTGTATGTTGTGATAAGTTAAATGTGGCTTAAAAACTTTTCTCCTTTTCAGCCTAGGCCTATTAGCAGCAGTAGCAGCATTGCCTGCAGCACATACACATGGAGTTAAGCAGTAGCAGCTCCTAACAGTCTGTTTGTGTAGACTTTGAGTCTGTACTCCACTACATTTTAAACCCACAGGAAAAATGAGCATGGAGTCTACATGGCCGCTTTATACCTTGTTGAATAGATCCATCAGACTGGGTTATTATCATGCAATTTAGCTGCTTATGCTGTAATTTACCTCTGTAAAACACAGGCTAAGACAGATGCAATCCATTAATAATCTACTCCATTATAAAAAGGCAGATGTGTAGCTAGCCACACTGATGGTGAGGACACTTGCTAGATATTTGCAGGACTTCACAAAGGCAAATATTTCCAAAGATATCTTCACAGAGGAGTATTGAAATCTAGGAGGTATGCTTCCATTGTGTTACCTACATAATGCATATGCTACAGTATATTAATGAATAATGTGAATTAAATGATTTTACTATTTTATTTGTATGCATTAGTTACAAGTGCAATGATGGTATGGCCATGTTTTCAAGCCATTTCAGAAGTACATATGATTGACAATACATGACAATAGAATGCCCTGTGATACATAGGTAAAAATGTTTCAGGGACAGGTACTTTGAAAGCACTTTTAGCATTTCAAATATGTTTTTTTTAGCAACATGGTTCATGTGGCTGTTCTTTTGTGGGTGGAGGAGCAAAGAAAGGTTACTGTTATGTCACAAACTAGAATAGACTGTTACTATGGCACATACAAGGATATGTTGCTCTTATTACTCTCCTAGTTTTGCATTCTGCCTGTTGTTAGTATTTCACATCTGTGGACTGTACTATGTTTTTGCAGTGGGTACTACTGACTGCCTGCTTTTACTGTTTTATCTGGAAACAGTTACTTTGTAGTTATGTGATACTTATGGGTACTATCATTCTGTTGTCCTTTAGGACACAAAATGTCAGTGAGGCAGAGAACCCCCCCCACCTTCTTCGAAGTGGAGAACAATATCATTGTTGTCTCTCTCTCTCTGTCAGCCATGGCCGGCCTTAGACATAGGCCAACTAGGCGGCTGCCTAGGGCGCCTCTGTAGCAGGAGCGCTTTTCCAGTATTTATTTGGTGTAGGTAGACCAGGTTGGGGGCACCTGGGTGGTGTGGGGGGGCACTGTGGAGCACTTTTGCCTAGGGCACCAGCTGACCTAAGGCTGCTGCTGCTGTCAGCATTGGACAGTTCTGCTGGAAGGTGTCAGCCCGATATGCAAGATAGGCTATGAGTATTGCAGCAAATTGTTGCAAACATCAATTCTGTGTGCGGCCACAGATGGATGTAAGAACAGATATGCCACAGGGCCACTGAAATGATTACCTCTGCACAAAGATGAGCAGCTACCGTTGCAAGAGGCCAAAGGGTAACCAAGGGAAGGCCTGCTACAGAACCATCTCTTACCCCCAATGAGGAGCTCTTGGTTAATATCCTTCAACATGAGAGCTCACAGCAGAGGTGACCACACCATGTAGTTGACATGGGAGCCACTCCTTCTGAGTCCCAGGAGGAGCTTCCTGGTAAGCTTTGTTATATGACCAGTTGAATACTGTTGTATAATAAAATCATTGAAATAGAAGTTACTTCTGCTTCACATGTCTCTTTTTTTTGGGGGGGGGGGGGTTGAAGATTGCTACAGTGATAAGCTTGGTTTGGAGATGCCAGCCACATTTCTGCTGAATGTACAGTTAATGTTGAAGAGTACAGGTAGTACCCTCTGTCTTAATCTTAAATGTGATGATGTTGCCCTTACTACTTGCATAACCTATTTCAGGATTGCCAGGAATCCAGTGATGTATTCCTCTTGCAGATGGCAAACCAAATAATTTTATGTCAGTATTGCAGGTCAATTTAAAGACATATCATAATGTGTCATTTTAGGCCTGTTGTGTGTACTGTTGTCTGTAATAGTGGCAACACTGTTAGTTGTGTAGCATATCTTGCACCATAGTAGTGTCAATATTAATGTATGCCTGTGTTTCTTCCTTTTTATCACAGGTGATCATAATAGTGGGAGTGTGGGCCTTGTGCCACCTGATGTCAGTGATTTATCAGACACTCATTATGATGCTAGTGAAACTAAGACACAGTTGGGGGGTGCAGAGTTTGAATCAGTCACAAAGGATGACATCCAACCACCCCCTTCATTTTCCACAGACACAGCCTATGCCTACCTAGTCCACTGAGCCAGCAGATATTGGACAGGATGAGGGCGAGGACATTCATCAAGGAAGTGAGGCTACTGTGGCTTCAGTGCCTATTGAGTCTGGCCATAGCCAAAGTGTGGGTAAGGTGCTATGCAGGAGGGTTGATAGGGGTGCTCAGAGGGGGTCTGCTGTCTCTCCTCCACCTAGTGCAGGTGTCTCTTCCCATGTCACTCAACATATGTTTAGGGCCATCATGGAGGCACAGGCATGTTCAGATAGTCACTCCACAGAAATGCTCAGGGTTGTAGATGTGGCACAGGCTGATATGTGTGACTGCCTCCACCTTGTTGCCGAGTCACTGGATCAGATAAATGGCAAGTTGGAATGTGGGGGTGGGGGTTTGTGATTGACCAAGAGGTGCCTGTCATGGAATGAGCAGTTACTGTGATGGAATGTCTGCTGGGGGCAGCATTCTCATGGTCGTAGGTCAGCCACAGCATCTGCTGATAACCAACATAGCTGTACACGATCACAATCCAATAGTGGCAGAACTTCCACTGGTCCATTAGTGAGTGTTCTGTCCACACCCAAACATGGCAGGCCTAGGACCCATGGTCCTGGGTGTTCTCATGAAGGGAGCATGTCCAGCAGACATCAGTCATGCTCAGATAGCAGCACTACATCTGACCTTGGGAGTGGAGGTGCCAGTGCAACTCCTGGCACAGCCAGTCCTCCTGATTGGGAGTGACAACAATTAACTCCCAACTCTACCATGCATGGCTCACACCTGTCCAATATAGCAAGATGTAGAGCTAGCACTGAACTTGGATGTGTTCGTACAGAATCTCACATACCACTGTCACATGGAAGAACCCTAAAGACACACACACAACAGTTAACATGGTTCGGCCTGCCTTCTTCCCTTTCTTGCACACATACACTCACCGACCTTTGGTGTCAGCCTAGGCCTCCTGCCCCCACACACCAACCTGTGCAAGTGATGCTAACTGAGTCATATCCCTGATTTCTTTCTCTTTTGGATTCAGGGATACAAAAGTTTTGTGTCTTGTGCACAGGGTGCATAATTGCATTAGTGCCTAGTATATCTACATTTATGTTGTTGAACTGATAATTGTATCTATCACTTATATTTGCCTTGCTAAGTTATACAGTGGATAGCATCATCATGTCAGCACTTTCTAGTGTACTCTCTTGCAATGGTTGTGAAGTCAGCAACTGCAACGTGTCTCATTACTTTCAAACTTTTCTCCTTAATGATTTTTTAGTACATACATATGGTGCACATCATAAGACACTCCACCACATTCAGGTCTCAGGATTGTATGACAGCACTTGGTCAAGCTCACATCAGAACAGTAATAGAGTATAATACTGTCTTTTACATGAACCCCACCAGACACATGGAGCAGTTGGACAGACCACAGATCTTTCTCATCAAGAAAACACAGGGCCTACTAACCATGCCATCATGTATGGGGATAGATTAAAAGACATGTTACGGTAATATATCTAGTATTGGATTACATTGTAACTGTTATTCTAAGCTCATTGTAAGATCATCATGTTCAGCTGCTTGTTCTATTCATTTTATTTCTTGCTACACTTGTAAAACAACAGGACAGAGTAGGTTCAGGTTTTTGCTGAATCTAGAACTGTTTGTGACCTTTAGAGATTGTAAAACAGCTGGAGATGTCCAGCTGTGTCCTCATGGGAGGAAGGTACAGTTTTGTCTGATCAAGCTAGACTTACTGATGCAGGGCTCTATTTAGGGTGTTTTGATTGGATAATTTCAACTTTGTCTGTTTCCTATTTTTCTGCTTTAAATAACGAGTGTTTGAAATGGTTTGTGTTTGTTTACTCAAAACTGCATTGATTTAGGCCTTCTGCCCTTGCTCTACTGTTTTCTAAATGCCTGCTGATGGACTACAAAAGATAAATGCTTATTTTCAAAAGTTTTCTACACTTCTGTTTAAAACAATATTGGCTGCATATCTGTTTGTTTAAACTGAACAACTGTATTTTACTGCATTTTTAGATTGTCTGCTAATTGAATTACTCTTACAACTATAATTACTGTTCATCTACTTGTTCTGTTCATTTTACTTGTTGCTGCACCTGAAAAACAATAGCATAGACAAGGTTCAAGTTTTTGCTGACTCTAGTACTGTTTGTGACCTTTGGAGCTTGTAAAACAATTAATCCTTTTTCTGGAGAGGCCCAGCTGTGCCCTCATGGGAGGAAGGTACAGTTTGGTCTGATCTAGACAGAGTTACTGTTGCAGGCTCTGCTTATGGCATTTTAATTGCATAATTTGAACTTTGGATGGTTCGCATTTTATTTTGCTTTAAATAACCAGTGTTTGAAATGGTTTGTGCTTGTTTGCGCCTGTTTGCACATCATGCAGCATCACACACTACTGAGCAGAGTGATCACCAGTTACAGATGCCTGCTCTCTAGCCATACAAATATTGCCTTAACCAGAAATCCTCGAGCCTAAACTTACTAATACCTGCCCCTGCTGTATTCCCTCTTCAACTGTTATAGCCAGACCAAGATTATTCCTAGGACTATGAACTGTCAGGTTTCCCTCCTTTTCTCCTACTACCCTGGTTGACATGGGTCTACTGAGGCAGCATACCAACTCCCTCATGTACACTGACAATACCCCACTTCTAAATCATTCCTGTACCATTTGTGAGAGATGCACCTGCATTATTAATCTGAAATCACAGATCTCTCATGCAGTAGATAGCAATACAGAGTGAGTTGTTAGCCCACCTACCACAACTCTCACTCATGACACACAACATATGGGTCTATATTAGAGCACCGAACTTTCAAAATTTTGAGTGTTCTAATATCGACCCATTTTCAGCGAATGCTGAAAATATTGAAGAAACATAAAACCAAATTTTTTCCTAGGGAAAGAATTCAGTTGTCCATTTCTGTTGCTTCGGTATTAGACCAGTCATAGAGTATAATGCCCCAGTTGGCATGTACTCACTAGACACATGCAAAAGCTGGAAAGGGTACAAAAGTACCTCATGAAGAGGATTCTAGGCCTTAAACACATACAGATTCAAAAAACTCCTGCTATTCATTCTCATATCATCTACTAAGAGGAAATCACTGCTTGACTTACAAAGCAATGTCTGACCCAGCTCTGTTAGAAATTCTCCATGAAAAGAAAAACCAAACCCTCCATGCCACATGCTCCAGAGACCTCAACCTCATTATCGCAATCAACAGAACATGCTGGAGGGACAGGTTTATAATCTGGAGACTGCCCATGCTCTGGAATAGACTACCCATACATGTCAAGCAGAGCACCTCACTGGCCCTTTTCAAGAGAAATTTTAATGAGTGGATGAGAAATAGAAAGTTCACCGCGGGGAACACTCCAGTGGCTCTACTTGATAGAAGCACTGGGAACTAACGTCGGGCAGCATGATGCCAGGGCACTTCTATGGGCTAGGCTTGTAAAGGCTCCAGGACCATTAGCCTAGTACACACCTATGAATCTATAAATGCCAGAGACCTCCAAAACACATACATACTAAACCAACCATAACACACAAAACACACAATGCACATAATGACAAAAGCACAAGTGTCTCATCATCCAAGCCCATAAGGAAATTAATTTCTACTCCAAATATTTTAGTCATAGGAGACACTCAGGCATCCCACTCACCAGGCTGACCAAGGAGAAAGTCAGTATCAGCTGTCTTTCTGGTGCCAGGATTTATCAGATCACATAGGTACTCAATTCTCTTAACAACAAGTACTGCTATGATTTGGTCATATAAGCAAATATAATCTAATACTTCCACTTAAGGAATCCACTCCAGCAAACAGTAGAACTTCAAAGTAGCAAAAATATATGGAGCAGAAAACCAAATAGGCTGAGTAAAAGCAATTTAATATCGAAAACTTAAAAATACACTCATAAGCACTTTCAGGATGAACCCTTCTTCAGATGAATGAAAAATAAAATACTTTAACACAGCTTTTAAATAGTTTAAGAACTATAACAACCAAACAGACTTTAGTATTTACCCTCTGATTTTTCAGTGCTGGCTTTAAAGGTATCACACCATTTAATCCAGAAATTTTATTTGCCCCCAACTCAATGATCCATTGCATCTATATAAACTCAGTTTGACCAACTAAATCACCTCCCCTGTTGTTAATAAAAACTTTTTGTACAACCGTAAAAGAAAAAAAATCTCTGGGATTGTCTGCAATGTGTTGATATAAAGCATTATGTGCATCACATAAATGTATAGAAGACTAGTGCTTTAAGATCCTGTCCTTCAGCCTACAGTTAGTCTTTCCAATATAAAAGCTAGGACAGTGCCTACACTGAGCTAAATAAATTAGATTTTGAGTGAAACAATTGGCTTGCAGATCAAACTCATACTTCTTCTTAGTTGTTGGATGAATAAAGTAATTTAAGCTATTAATTGAAGGACAAGCCTTGCACCGCCTACAGGGAAAAGTCCCCTTTCTTTCCGTGTAAGTGCATTTTTCTTTACTTAATTTTTTGTGACATAGCAAATCTTTTAAGTTCTTATTTCTCTTAAAAGTAAAATATGGTTTTCCACCTACTATGTTTATCAACTTCTCATCAGATAAAAGGATTTTCCAATTATCATGCCTATTATTGCCATCATTATTATGGGAGATCATGCCTGTTCAACATGGTGAACTTCTTCCAGACAGTCACCAAGACCCTGGATGAGGGGAAATCTTTGCATACAGCCTACCTAGACTTAACCAAGGCTTTTGATACCAAACCCCACTCAGGTATCATTGAAAACTCACCCAGCTAAGTCTCAACCCTTATAGCATTAGGTTGGGCACAAAATGACTCACTGATAGAACCCATACAGTCAAAACGGGGTATCCACCTCCAACAGCAGACCTGTAACCAGTGGTGTTCCACAGGGATCAGTCCTGAGATCCTCTCCTGTTCGGAATCTATTTCTTCAAAGTACAAGCAAAAACTAAAGGTCTGTGGCTGACAAAGTTTGCTGATGCCTGCAAACTGGAAACAGTCATGGAATTTTCAAATTATGCCAACATTCTACAAGAGGGTCATATGCAAACAAATGATTGGTGCCAAAGTCCACAGCCTTACACTCAATGCAAAAAAATGTATTATCTTCTCTTTTGGTAAGAGTGGTGTGCCTGCTAACTACCACATCAACAGCAACACCCTAAGTACACACTCAGTGATGAGAGACATGGCACACATTGACAGCAAATTTACTTTTGATCACCATGTCTCCACAGTGGTAGGAATTTTATATTTCTCATCTCATAAGTAAGGGTATTGCCTCTAGAAAAAAAAATTATAACCTCCCTGTACTCTTCCCTTATCAGCAAATAGAGTGCAGTGTCCTTTTGGTATGTACTTTTCCAAGCACCTAGAGCAATTGGAGAGGCCACAAAGGTTCCTTACAAGGAAAATTCAAGGTCTTCAGCATCTGTCCTATGTGGATCAGCTGAAATCACTGTCACTTTATTCTGTTTCATACATACTACTCAGAGGTGGTCCCTGTCTTGCATATAGGGCAATTTCCGATCCTGATTTATTGGAAATGCATATCCATAAGTAAAATGGCACATGGGTTACTCAACCTAAAGACCTTGACCTGGTATGTGATATTAATGGAACCTGCTGGAGGGTCAAATTTGCCTTTCAGAGGTTACCTCACCTTTGGAACAGTCTCCCACTTCATGTAAAATAGACCACCTCATTGGATCTCTTCTAATGCAGTCCGAATGATTGGATGGGTAACCATAAATTCAGCCAGGGGGTTCCACCTGAGTCTCTCTTGGACAGCGATAATGGGTGCTCATAACTTGTAAGCAAGAGTAAGTTGGCTAGGCTTGTAAAGCCCTAGGGCCATTTTCCTAGTAACTTCCTATTATCCTATGATCCTATGATCCTAAGCCTCTTAGTTTTGGTTTAAGCACTTGGGCTTTAAGCTCATTGTTTTGCATTATGAAGGTTTGTAGTCAGCACTCTTGTAGGAGGAGAAGGTAGCCTCTGCCCTTCTGAGTTGGTAATTGCTGTTTGAAGGCTTATTGTGCCTGTTTTTCTAAGTGTCTTTGTTCTGGTTTAAGAACTTGGATTCCAGTCCAGTTATTTCACACTAGGAAGGTTTGTGGTCTAATATTGTGGGAGTATTCTACTGAATTGCTGATTTATCTGTACTTTGAATCTCTAGTACTTCTGCATTGTATAGCACAGGCTAGATTCAGACTTGCTGAATCTAGAGGTTGGCAACATTTGAGCATGAAAATCAGCCGTCTTACATTAAGAAGCCCTCCCCACCCCTGCACCCTTGTGGAGGAAGTGTGCAGCCAAGGGTCCATCTGAGTTGGGGATTGCTTGAATAAGGCTCAGTCTTGGGCTTTCCCTTTGTTTATTTTTTTTTAATCTTTTAACTTCGTTTGTATTTCAGCTTCCGGTTTGGATGGGTTTTCACTCATTTTGCCAGAGCTGCTCAGAGATTGCACTGCTGCCCTGCAAGCATCTCAGGTGTGCATTGTGAAGCATTGACACAGTTTTCTACACCTAACCCCCCCATAGAATGACCACTTTTTGTTAGTCTTACCGCAAAACCTAGTCCATCTAGCCCACTCCCCAATAGTTACTACAGTATATACCTGCCATAATGGATGGACAGTTTCCCTCATTTGTTCAGCCAGCCTAATTGACATGGGCATGCTGTGGCAATGTAGAAATTGCCTCATGTATACTGACAGCCAGTCACTTTTAATACAAACAAATGCAACATGTAAGAGGTGTATCTATACTATGAATTTGTAATCAATTCTCTCGCATAATAACAAACCAGATATCAAACAGGTTGTCAGCACACACACTTCTCCTCTTGACCTCTTGCACATAACAAGCTCATAACACGTAATCTAATATATACAGAGGTACTAACTAGAAGCCTACCTAAAGATCAGAGACTTCCAAAGCACAAACCTACTGCACATACTACAAACCTAACAGAATCCACTACACATTATAATACACACAACAGTGTCTCAGCCAATAAGCCCCTAAGGCAAAACACCTCAAAACCAAATGTCTTGGTCAAAGGTGACTCCATAGTGAAACGCACAGATGTTCCCGTCACCAGGCTGGACAAAGAGAAGGTCACGGTCAGGTACTTGTCAGGTGCCAGGATCCATCAGATCATGCATGCACTCAACTCTCTCAATAACAGGTACTGTTATGACTCTGTCATAGTCCATGGTGGAGTGAATGACTTGAGACGTACCTCACTGGACTATACGAAGAGAGACATGACTGAGCTCTCAGATTATGTGTCCCAGGCAGGTTTGTCTCTAGCCCAAAGCAGCATTCTTTTCACCCAGGTTGATGCCTTAATATAACCAAAAAATGATTGACTTCAACAATTGGCTTAGCTTCTGGTGTCAATCCAGGGGGATCCAGTATCTCTCAGCCTGGGAAGATATGGTCGACAGATCATACTTCTTTGCCAGAGATGGTCTTTACCTGTCACCTCTTGGCTTTCGATTACTGGCAAAAGTACTTGCCTACCCCATAGTGCCTTTTCTAGGGAATGTCATAACAACAAAATTCCCAACATAAAAAAAAAGTCCACTTGAGACAAACTCAAGGTTAAGCTTCTTAATGCGAGTAGTCTAAATCAGAAACTACACTCACTGAAAATACTCCTTACCTTGTAAGATGCCGATGTTTGTGCAGTCACAGAGATGCGGTTCAAGACCACTGAGAGCTCCATGACTATACAAGGCTACAATGCCTTCCACACATTGAGACTTCAAAACGAGCATGAAAATACAAAAGGTGGAGGTCTATACATCTTCAATAAAGACAAATACACCTAAAGATTGGTCAAGCAGTACGACTCCCTAGAGCTATTCCAAGTCCAACTAACTGTAGGTAAAATCCTGTTTCATATCATTGTTAGCCATAGGTCTCCCACCATGAACCATGAGAACCACTCTGCCTACCTGGACCTACTTGAGTCACTCACTATATAGCCAAACACTTTTGCCATGGGTGATTTCAACTATCCTTCCATTGACTGGGAGTCATATATGAGCACAAGCATGCTCACTCTATGGTACCTGGACATTGTTAATACAAATGCTCTGGAACAGATAGTCTGCACCCCTACAAGGGGCTTGAACGCCCTAGACGTAGTACTCATCAACATAGGAGGTCTCTGCAGTACTCCCTGTGTTTTGCCCTCCCTGGTAAGATCTTATCATAATTCTGTCTCATTCAAATTAACAATCATACGTGACCCCTCCCATCAAGAGCAAAAAGAATGAAAAATTTCTCCAAAGCAAACTATAGCCTACTAAGTGATTGCATAAATAATAAACACCTATGCAAATATATAGACTCGGCTGTACCTGAACAGATCAAAAGAAGGACCTCACAAAAACAAGCCACACTGGTGGGCATCAAGCATAAATAGGTTATACAACAAGTGAAAGAGGTCATACAACAAGTGGAAGAAACTGTTGTCTAAGAACAAGAGGGAATTGATGCAGCAGAGAAAGGACACCCTCCACTGCTTGAACAAGCAAATTAGATATATTGTAAAGTCCTCTAAAGCCAATTACAAATTTAAACTAGCATCCCTAGCTAAAGATAATCACAAGGCATTCTTTAGAGATGTCAGAAATCTAAAAGGGAAGGCCCAGCTTTGTGTGAAACTAGTAGTGGACAGTTCCAATAATACTGACCCTGAGGACATTGACAACCTGCTAGCAGACAGATTTGGTGCAAATGTCACCCCCTGTCTTCACCAGTCATACCCAAAGCATACCTGTCACTAGTCCTCTACCTAGTATCCCCAAAGAGCAGGTCATGCCCACACTCTCCATGGCCAAAAAACACAGCCTCTATGGGACTGGATAACATGCCATGCTGCCTACTAAATGGTCTAATACAGGACCTATTGGAACCACTTGGCACAGTCTTCAACCACAGTCTAAGTACTGGCTTTGTCCCAGCCGAGTGGAAAACAGCAACTGTAATTCCATTGCACAAATGGGGTCCATCAACCGACCATGGGAACTATAGACCCATAAGCCTAACAAGTTTTAAATGCAAGGCCATGGAGAGAATCTTCATGGACCTTTTCAACAAAGACATAGGTAACCTTCAAACTCTTAACCCTACCCAATTTGGCTTCATTAAGGGCAGGTTATGCTTATTAAACTGGTGGACTTCTTTGAGAACATCACCAAAGCCCCAGATGAAGGCAAAACAATACACACAGCCTATCTTAACTTAGCCAAGACTTTTGACACAATCCCTCACTCAGGCATCATTGAGAAACTCACACAGCTGAGAATTAACCCATATATCACTTGATGGGTAGCCAGTTGGCTCAAAAACAGAACACATACAGTCAAAGTTGGGGATTCCACTTCTACCAGCAGACCAGTTACCATTGGTGTATCACATGGATCTGTGCTGGGGCCCCTACTGTTTGAAATCTATTTCTCAGATGTCCAGGAGAAAATAGATAGCCTGTGGCTTACCAAGTTCATCAATAACTGCAAACTGTGTGCAATTATTGAGTCCCTCAATGATGGTGATATACTACAAAAAGGGCTTTCACAACAAATGATTGGTGCCAAAGCAATGGACTTAAAATAAACACACATAAATAAATAAATAAATAAATAAATAAAATGGGTTATCATCCCCTTTCTGCAAAGGGAAAGTCTCTGCAAATTACAATATTAACAGTACCCCCCTTAGCTCAAACCCTGTGGTGAGATATTTGGGAACACAGGTTGATAGCAACCATAACTTTGATCACCATGTGTCCACAGTGGTAAGGGAAGTCTTCTGTGATTTCATAAGTAAGGGCATCAGATTCAGAACTATGGATGTTATAACTCCCATGCAATGATCCCTCATCAGATCACTAATAGAGTACAATGCTCCCTTCTGTATGTACCTCATCAGACACCTGCAGTAGCTGGAGAGACCTTAGAGGTTTCTCATCAATAAAATTCAAGGTATTCAACAGATGACCTCCATGGACAGACTGACACTGTACTCTGTATCTTACAGGCTGCTGAGAGGTGACTTGTGCCTGGCCAACAGAGCATTGTTGGACCTTGTCCTAATGGAAATGCTGCACATCCACAAGTCACATGGAACAAGATTCACTCACTCTAGGGATATTAACATGGCATGTGACATTAACAGGACATGTTGGAGAGATAGATATGTCTCCCAGAAATTACCACTCCTCTGGAACAAACTTCCAGTTCACATAAAACAGAGTTTCTCAGTAACCCTATTTAAACATAAGTTACACAACTGGATGGGAGACCCTAAATTTACCCCAGGGGTGTCACCTATGTTCTTCTTGGATAAGGGCAGTCGGTGCTGATCATAGACATGTGCTGCAAATATAGACCGTACAACTTGGTCACTAAGGAAACAAGAGTAAAACATGGCTAGGCTTATAAAGACCCTAGGCCAATAGCCTAGTAACCTCATATGATCCTATGAACCTAAGGTGACATGTAACTGGGCTTCAGGCCAGTGTCTGATCATGCCCTGGTAGGATGACTGCATATGCAGTAATCTGATATAGCTGATGACTTCAGCATTGTCTGTTGAGCATATGGCAATAACAGTGTCCCAGATGCTGGTGTAAAATGCACTCTGTAATGTCAAGTAACAGCTCGCGCGCACACACACACACACACACACACACACACACACACACACACACACACACACACACACACAGTTGACTGCAGTGAGAATACAGCCCCTACTTATCTAAGAATGCAGGCTACAAAACACAGCACTTTATGCAAGCGCCATGACACAAGTATGTATTTTATGTGGCTGCAAATCAATTTATAGTAGATGACATTAGCAGGCTATGTGGGAGACAAGAGACTTAGAGGCCTGCCTGCAATGGATGTGTAGGCTTGTGCAAGTATCAAAATACTGGCAAGCCATTGGAAAAATAACTGTAGGATAGCACATCTACTCTGCTGATTAGAGATACTCACACACAAAGGTTACTACAGTGAAAACAGAACCCCTACATATCAAAGTACACAGACTATAAAACTTAGTATTTTATGCAAGGTCTACACCACAAGTCTGACATTTACAAGGTTGCAGGTGAACTTATAGCAGATGACATCAGCAGGGCATATGGGAGACAAGAGGTTGGGAGGGCTGCATTTAATGGATGTGCAGGCTTGTGCAAGAATCAAAATATTGGCAAGGCATACCATTGGAGAAGTAACTGTAGGATACACATCTACTCTACTGAATAAAGACACATACAAACAGCAAGTTTACTGCAGTGAGAACAGACCCCCGACCTATCTAATGACACAGACTGCAGAACTCAATACTTTATGCAAGAACCACAAGACAAGTCTGACTTTTACATGGCTGCAGGTGAAGTTATAGTAGATGGCATTAGCAGGCCATATGGGGGACAACAGTTTGGGAGGCCTGCATAGGCACATACATTCATAGATTCATATGAGACCAATAGTCTAACAGCACTAGGGTGTGTAGAAGCCTAACTGTGTAAAAACACAAGTAACCTTATTGAGCATAGTTGGATGTTTGAGTTTAGCAGAGCTAGGTTGTTAGCACGACCGAATGGCCCTGTCCATGAGGGAGCACACAACATTATTTGTTACAGTTTGCAGTGTGATTGATATATGTGTGTAAAAGATACTGAGACCCCAAGGTTGTACTGCTTGCTGGGGGACAACCCTTGTATGTATTGTGAATATATAATGTATACTTTGAATGTGCCCTCAATTTGCAATGTTTCCATATGTGCATTTATATCATACAAAGGAAACAGACAATAATCAACAATAAGAAAGCATGATATATACAGTTCCATAATGCAGTGAGCAGTGGATTTGCACAATGGTTAACAAAGTGTACACGAATATGAGTTACACCTGTTTGTGCATAAGTAAGCAGTGCACAGATGCTAGCTGCATTGCTAACATCTGCCAAGCAAAATGCAACAGTGGCAAGCAATTGCATGTATAGGCAGTTGTGTACGTGTTTTTTTGAAAAAGTTAAAGTCATGATGGTCAAGATAGCAGGAATACATATACATGACTATAGTAGACAGTGTACCTGCAGTCATACATTTGGCCATAAATGCAATAATACATAGATTACTGTATCAGTGAAAGTAATAGTATATGGAATATGCAGTACTCACACCCAGGACTATGTGTATGGCAACCTACTGTATACTTACACCTATTGCCACAAGAATGTTAAGAAAATGGCTGTCTATGTTGCACTTCATTACTGTAAACTGCAATGTCACAGCAGTATAACAAAAGTTGCACACTCTGTATTAGAATCCATTACCATATGTACTCCAGGCTGGGTTTTCACTATGGCCAAGGGCATTAATTGAATGTATCCAGTTTCTATTTTGACTGTCTGCTTCCTAGGTGGTCCACCTTACTTTGCACAAACCAGATAAACACAGCCATTCCCTGCTTCCATTGTTTGCACTATGCAGTGCATCACACAAAAAGTGCAACAAAAACAAGAAGAGTAAGGAAAAATAGTTAGTAATGGACATATATAAGTAAAATAAGTGTCTGCTGTCAGATGTTAAGGTACTGTACTTTCTGTACAAATCCACCACTATTTACTTCATTACTGCACCAAGATAAGAAAAAAAAAGGATATACCATAATATTATTAAAGAACACATTCTAGGTACAGGACTTACCTGGCAAATACAGCAGTTGACACAATTTTATTTCAGGCCTAACATTTCCTTGTCTGTACTCCCATGATATTGACGCATGCAGGAAACCCATGATGTAGGATACATGGATGCTTTATAACTTGTTGAATAGCTCCACTGTACTGAAAATCACCTGTTTTGCTGTAATTAGCACATATGAAAAATGTCTGCTGCTTTACTGAAGATATCAACTCCATTGGTGCTCATTAGTGTGCGATACACACCTATCCACCACTGTATGTACCCGTGCTGAAATAAGGTAAACACAGGTGATCTTATTATTACTTTTCTCCATGCCTATTATGTCATGCAAACATGCAGCTCAAAAGTGAAGGAAAGGTTGCAGACCATGTACTAGAAGCCAGGACCTTCTATACTCTAGCCCTACACACATAAATTCTGCCACAGGAATCGTTATGTGATAAACACCAAGAAACCTGGCATTCATTCTTCCATTTCCTGTGGTTGCGCTAAGTGCTGCATTGCACAAACAAGAACAAAAATTAAAAAATAAATTTTAACTTAAATCAGATAGATATGATACATTTTAACAAACAATAAAGAAGATGAAACAGAACTTGTGAATTGTTCACTGCTTACATGCACTTTTACACTTCACAGACCTACATGTACACCTCTGTAAGTGTAACCTGACACTCTTCCTGATGGTATAATTCACCATTGTCATGCACTGAACATGAACATTGTGGAAGTACCTACACAAAATGACCATCCCTACACAGTTACAATTTTTGCTATTCAGAAATTCTAATTAGTTTTAAACTTATTTGCATGTTCACCATGCTGACAGCCCTGAATCTATATGGTTGGTATCCATGTAGGCAGGGAAACTAAAGAGGAGCCCAATGCTGCACACTCAAGTGTGGGTATTACTTCGGTATATATCTGCACAGAGGAATGCGGGTTTTGATACAATTTGAATGTATTACATCAGATGCATACAGCATATACTTACATGACAGTATGAATAGTATTTTTCATGGGGTTTACACTTTTAGCTGTCTACATTAGTTATGAGTACATTCTTCATCTGTGGGTGGGGGAACAAAGCTGTATTTATGTCATAGCACTTAGAAAGGAATTGTTGCTATTATTAATCTAATTTTCTAGCATCCACCATGTCTGACAATGCCATAATGTGTGTAGAGTTGCATGTTACAGTCAGCTCTGTGCAAATCTATGAACTTTTACTTGGTCTTGTTTCCATGTAGACTCTTTTCTGTAGCAATATTCAGAAAACTTTCAAATACATGGGCAACAGGAGCATGGAGTCTATATATGGTTGCTTTAAAGAGCGTTGAATCACTCAGCTTTGTTGATTTGCTTCATTAGCATACAATTCAGCTACTTATGCTGTAATTTGCATGACATGGAAGTTTCCATTTTTGCAAATGTGTGGATGCCACTACGCAGACTTTACTGAATCTAAAATTATTTGTGGCCATGTGCGCATCAAGCTGTGATGTGCATATGTTCAAAATGATTATGTAGACTTTCTTGAATCCCCCATAGTAAATAAAATTTGTTTGTAATTTGACAACCTGAAACAGTAGCCTGTATGCCTTATGTGTATACATGTGCAGCTAACCCAGATCTGTATTACAGGCTATAATTACATCCGGAATAAGGCAACAATTAACATGCAAATTTACATTGCTTGCAGTTCTAACATAGCATTTGAAATGTAGACACATATTATATTGTATTTCTGTGCCACTGTCATTTATCCATAGATTTTCTTACCAAAGTTCATTTTTGCACACATTTACAGCATTATGGACATTTGCATTTTTGATCCAGATATTTGTAATGCATTGTCATTGCATTTAGCATGCACATAACTGAGAGAATACACTTTAGTCATACTCATAAACATTTCAGGTTTTGCTTGTTTGATTCTAGAATGCATTTGCTCTGCTGCTGTGTCTCTTTTCATTTTAAACATAATATGGAAAATGATTATTGCCTTCAGATAATCTAGAAAAATTATGTTTAACTCTGCATTTTCTATTTCCTTGCCTCTAACCCCATCATTTACACATGTGTGGCTTATAGCTACTCATTTGATACCAGGAAGTCAGTGTTGGTTCCCAGGTATGGAGACCTAATGGCAGTTCATTTATTTTATTGATTTTTATTTGTTGTACATCAGTTTCTATATTTTGTTTCTCTATTTTCAGACACAGTCAGTCTTACACACATCCATCTCTTCTGTAATACTTTTGAACTGCACATGAGAATGCTTATTTACATGGCATATATCTCTTTTCCCATGTTAAGTTAGCTTCCTTCAATAGTGTGCCCCTTAAATGGCAGTTTCTGATGGCACTTACTGTTCTCCTCACACCGTGCCAACCCACTCACACTCAGTGATGTAAGAACTGACCCATTCACCCAGAGCCATGGTCAGAGCCCTATAGCTCACTCATTCTATAGTCTCTGGGTAAGTATTTATTTGTCCATTCTTTCCTCACTGAGGGTATAGCTGAATAAGGACTCTCATTCCGTTAGAGGAAGACCTACCTAACAACCCTTCCTATATGCATAAGGGCTTGTGGATATGATAAGTGTCACTCACATTGCAGATTCTCTAAGTCAGAATTTCTCCAATCCCATATTACCTCAGACTGTTTGGCCTATACCATCACCTCATAGCCACTCCCTGTAGTACTTCAGCCATCTGATTACAGTCAGAGGTGCAGAACCCCACAGTAAATCTTCCCTAATGGTGGGTAGGCCAGAACTGGCTACTCATTCTCATCATCCCAAGGTGTGACGCTTCTAGCATCTGGGACATAAATTTAATGTGTCTCATCTAGGACACAGTCAAGCATTTATCAATCTAAGGTGCAGGGCTAAAGCCAAAAGTTTTGCTAACTGCTGAATTATCATGAAAAAAATATCTCTTATAATGCAGATTCCTATATTTTGCACAGCATGCATGGAATTTTACTTTTCAATACTGCAACTTTATCTCATTCTTTATCTTTAAAAGAAAAACTAGTTAAATAGGTTAATGCCTTCCTGATTTGTAATATAAAGAAGCATGGAATGCTAGATTCATTCTGCTTTGTCCCCAAGGAGAGTTGTAATGAGAGAACTCAAAACATTGAATGTTGGACTTTCAGTTTTTTAAGAGGTTCTCATTTGACTTCAGAGTCACTGATGATTGTAGAGTTATCATTTGAAGGCAAAACTGAAGAAGATTATGAAAAATTACTCTAATAGTCTAGTGAAATACAAACTAAATGAACTCCCATGATGCTCATTTTAAACAAGCTACTTTTAGGTGCTTTTAATGAAATTCCAAAAAATAAGACAAATTGCAGTTATTTCAGTGAAAAGCACGGCTTAAAGACAAGACATGCCCAAATGACTGATATCAGGTACAGATTGTCAAAACAAATGTAAACAATGTCTTAAGTCCTTTAGTTCTGACACATTATTTGAAGGTCCCCCATACTTTTTTTTTTCCTAACAGTCTGCCAAATTTCCAAGAGTGATTGCTTGTAAAATATTACTGGATAGCACATGGATGAAGTGAATACATGGAGAAATGAATAATTGCAACTACTAGCTCTAGTCACATGATTCGCATCTCATATGCAGTTCTACTCTTAAAGATACAATATGTCATATACATGCCATGTCACATAGGTGAGCAGAGCAGAGTTGTTTGGGTTTTTGCAAAAAGTGAAAATTGGATTGGATGCTTAGAAGATATTTTCCATCTTCGATAAATTATTAAATCGGGTGATACACACCATGAAATGAAGAAGCTGTATCACAGTCTTAAAATATTACCATATAATGCATCTTGCCATTGTAGACAAAATTTAGTCTAAAATGTTGCAAATGTTTATAATGAATAGAGTAATGCAATTACTCAGAAGAGGAAATAAAACTTGATGCAAGCAAATCACTTATCAAAACAATTCCTTCTATACTATTGCTGTCTATCTATGCTCTCTTTCTGTAATATTACTACTATCAGTTATTGCAAGTTTTAATGCCATATAACATGTAGTTCTTTACAGCAGTGAAATAAATATATCCTGGGATTGACTAGCAATCAAGTAGGATTTGTGCTAAGCATACATGATTTACGTGTGTTAACACGACAAGCAGCAGTGCTAATGGAACATGCATGCTGCTTATCGCATCAGCAATAGTGTCTGCGGTCATGGAAAGGTGTTTGTAAGTATGAGCACAGAATGTTTAAAAAATGACTTACCTATAGGCAAATCTAATATACTAGTATATGTTGTAGCCCAGAAATACTAAAGGTAAATAGAGTGAAAGAATGCTGATGGAGGGAAAGTGAAAAGGGGGGAGTTGTACACAAATAACATTTGTTGTACAGCAGAAGTGATTGAGTCGTGGGATGAGGATAATTTACTCAGATACTACAGGTAAATGCATTGAAGTGTCAAAGAAACATTTGTAACATAAATTCTGTCATATTGATGTAATGATAATTAATCTCCATTTCGATACTTCACTTTTATACACATAAATAAAAATTGGCATGCTGACAAAGAATGTAAGAGGGACATAAAGCTACAGTCTAAGAAAATGGAGTTAATGTGATGTACATGTTAATAAAATGCTGAGTTGAGATAGAAGTTAGCAGGGACAGTAGACATCTTACTGGATAAATGAATAGACTGCAGTTATTACATATGAGATATATACACAGGGAATTTATGTATGCTGTCAAACACCACTGCTGTATTCTCCACTTCAGCATGTGTACACAAGAAAAAAATTAACCTTACAGCTGCTGTGTCAAGTACATCAGAAAGAGGCATGCTTTTGCCAATACCTGTTCTTTGCATCCATAGGAAGGGGGTTTATTAAATATAAACATGTAATAGATAAGCATGCACTGTATATTCATGTGCTAAATTGTAATATAATAACACTCAACATGCATGTGACTAATGACAACACATGACAGATGACATTTCATGATCTCGAGTTTTCCATTGATAAATGCCACACATCTCATACATTGTTACAGTGAGCATGCTCACAAGATATTAATGAGAATAGTAAGGTAACAGCAATTCAACAGCTAGAACACACAAGAAAGTGTTATAACAGAGGCCTATCATATTTTTTGATGATCTGGGAGCATGCTATACAGTAAGAAACATTCTATGCAAGACCTCATCTGCCATAAAGCTGTATAGTGTGAAAAAAAGAATTGCAGTAATAAAGAACTATTTGGATGAAAATGCAAAACAGAACATAATGATTTTGAAAATAAGTAACGTCTGTGAGTAATGACTGACATAGTAAACATTTGCACCTTGTCATTTTTGAACACATGCAGGTCAGACATCAAACAGATATTTATCACTCATGGGTAGTATGACATGTGATGGTCCCACCACTGCCAACTAATATGTGACGTGTGATGGTCCCACCACTGCCAAACAATATGTGACATCCCCACACTGGGCCATTAATAAAGGAGCCTGAATCCTCACCACTGACACTGGAGTGGGACATGAACTTGGAATAGAAATGGATACACTCAGTATATCCAGATGCAGACCTCTCTGCATCAAGCACAGTTTCCCTTAAGAACACACAGGGAGCACAGTCAGTCTGGGGGCTGGGTCCTCTCTCACTCTGTCTTCAGATCCTCAATAAGACTTCCCACTGGCAGTTGAAAATTGAGTTCTCAGCCAAGTATCCACCCTCCAGCACCCTCTCTGTGGAACAGTAATTCACATCCCTGATTCAAGCAGCTGACACACACACACACACACACACACACACACACACACACACACACACACACACATACACACACACACACACACACACACACACACACACACACACACACACACACACACACACACACACACACACACACACACACACACACAAACTCTCTCTCTCTCTCTCTCTCTCTCTATCTCTCTCTTTGAGATTTGATTTTCACACAAAGGATGGCAGAGATTTACTAGCTATGTCCCTTTCTGCCCAGACTATAAGGTGATTACACCACCAGTAGACACTCCACAACCAGCTACTCTAAGGCTCTTGCAAGGGTACCCAGTTATACTGATTGAAATTAATATTAATACAAATAACAGTGAGACTTTGAGGAGTGGCTGCAGCGTCACCGAATAAATATAAGTACTCTGAAAGATTAAAATATTCTATAAAAGACCAGCCACAATGAAAAGTTTAAATATATTTTATAATAGATAAGAAACAAAAAATGAAAAATACTAAATATCTATTTACAATAAACACCAGAGTTTCAGTTACAGGAAATATTACAAATAACACAGGAGCACAGGTTCACACAGTTACAGAAAAAGAATACCTAACTAATCTCACTATATTTTTCTGACTGATCTAAAGAATTATTTTTCTCTGGTTACTTGTTAAAGCAAGACAAGATGAAGTGGGGAGAGAGATCCTTCCTTATCAGGTTACAGAAACAGACTGCTCTGATACTTTAGTCTCAGCTAGTATTAAAACATTATTTTAGTGATAGATTACAGAATGACATCACATATAATCTGGTCATCTGGCTTCTGGTTCCCATGCAACCCCCCATTGCTTGAAACTGCCAGGATTTAGAACATATGCATCAATAATACACACACATAGAGCTTACTAAGATCTGATAAAGCATCTGGAAGTCATAAAACAATTTCAAACTTCTACCTGTCCAGAGTGATAAATGTTTTTTGAGAGGAATTAGCCTATTTGGGAATACATTAACTCTTAAGAGCCAATCTGAATTGGCATTGCTAACCCTACTATGGTGCTGCACTGTCATATCATATACTACAACCCTAGGCTCTACTTTAGTAACTTGGCATTTTGCTGACTGGCTCGATTTAGCCATGTTAAGGGATTGTGATCTGTAACTACAGTGAATTTCCTTCCATACAGATAGGGTTGAAGTTTTTACAGTGGCCATACTATGGCTAAGCATTTTTTTTATATACAGCTGCATAACATTCATCCCTAGGTTGGAGTCTATGGCTGAGATATTCCACTGAGAACTCTTATCCGTCTGAGAAAACCTGGCTAAGTACAGCCCCCACCTCATGGTTCGAAGCATCCACCTGCATAAAGTATTTGCAGTAATCTGGACTAGCTAACACAGGGGGCCCTCCTAAATTCCCTTTAAGCTTTTGGAATGCCTGCTCACAGGCTGGGGTCCACCCTACCTTGTCTGGCCTGTTTTTCCTCATCAGGTGTTTGAGGGGAGCAGCTATTTTACTATAATTCTGCACAAACTTTTTATAGTACCAAGCTGTTCCCAAGAATGCCCTCACCTGTTTTTTGCTAACAGGGCAGGCCACACCTGAATGTCTTCCACTTTGTCAGGTTCTGGCTTGATCTTACCACTACCCACTCTATGTCTCAAGTATGAGACCTCTGCCATACCCACGTGACACTTACTGGGCTTAATGGTCAACCTTGCCCTTTGCAGACTGCCCAGGACCTCCCTGAAATGCTGAAGGTGCTCATGCCAAGAATGGTTTTAATGGCAATATCTTTCAGCTAAACAAGGGCATAATCTCCTGCTCCTGCTAGGATATGATCTACCAGCCTCTGGAAGGTTGCTGGGGCATTTTTCATCCCAAAGGGCATCTTTATGATCTCATAATCTGAAAGGAGTCACAAAGGTTGACCTCTCTCTAGTGCTGAGAGTCAAATACACCTGCCAGTAGCCCCTGGTCATATCAATAGTGGTCAGATACTTAGACCCACTCAGCTGCTCTAAGTCTTCATCTGTCATAAGCATGGGGTAAGCAGGTGATTCTGTGGGGATGTTTAGTTTCCTATAGTCCACACAGAACCTGGTGCTGCCATCTTTCTTTGGTACAAGCACCACTAGGGAGGTTCAGGGACTGCTGGACTCCTGGATTACCCCCAATTCCAACAGGGGCCTGCATGATAGGCCTGTGTGGTCCTGTATCCACATGGTGCTGCACCAGGTGGGTGCACCCAGGTGTCCCAGTGAACATGCCCCCAAACTCCTGTAACACTGCTCAGATTTCTTGAATCTGGGCAGGGGATAGCTGCTGGGACATTGTTATCCCTTCCACTGAGGTGTCAATGCAAGCATCACTGAAGAGATAAGTCACCAGATCACCCGCAGACTCCTCCTGCCATCCACTGCAAATAATAAGCACCAGGGCCTTCCTATCATGGTAAGGTTTCCTCATGTTAACATGGTACAATTTGTGCACCAGCCTCCTGCCTACCAATTTTACCATGTTTGACCTTCCTTACCACTTTTAAGGGTGCCTGCCAAGCTACCTGCAGCTCATTGTGTCTGACAGAAATGAGAACCATAACCTGCTGTTTCATAGCATACTCTTGAGCTCAAGCATTCCAGTGATACCAGACCTTTTTCCTACTGTTTGGGTCCTGCCAGGTTCTCCTGGGCAAGCCCATGAGCTCTCTAAGCCTTGTCCTGAGATTTAGGACATATGCCACATCAGCCTCCTTGTGGGATTCGCACTCACCCTCCATCTCATTACAAACCACATTTAAAGGACGCTTCACCCTATACCCATGCAGAAACTCAATGGCTGAAAAAACTGTGAATTCCGGAGGTATCTCTCTGCATGCAAACAGCAGCTGTGGAAAATATATGTCCTAATCTCTTTTATAAAGTCTGCAAATGCCTGTAGCATGGTCTTTAGTGTAGAGTTTAACCTCACCACAAGACCATTTGTCTGAGGATAGTAGGTGTGATCTTTAGATGCTTCAAACCACAGCACATCCACAGAGAAGCCAGCAGGTTTGACATGAATTTGGCAACTGTGTCAGTTAGTATTTCTCTTGGGAAACCAACCCTGCTGAAAATCTCTAACAAAGCATTTGCCACTTTCTCTGCCTCAATGGAGGACAGAGCCAGTGCCTCAGGGTATTTAGTAGCATAATTTACTACCACCAGGATATATTTCTTCCCTGCGGAGCTTAGGGTACACAGAGGCCCCACAATATCCATAGCTACCCTATGAAATGGTTCCACAATCACAGACAAAGGCATCAAAATCACCTTGACCTTGTCTCCTGTCTTGCCTACTTTTTGGCACTGCTCACAGGTCCTGCAGTACCTGTAATCCCAGGCCAATAAAAGTTCTGCATAATACATCTCTTGGTATGCTTTATGCCCATATGACCTGCAAAATGAATGTCATTGGCTATGGTTAGAAGTGCCAGATGGTAGGCTCTAGACACTACCAACTGCTGTATTACCTCATCCTCTAACCATCCCTCAGGGGTCCACTCTCTATGCAGTAACCCTTTGTTCCAGTATACAGACTCCGCTTTTCATTGAGAATCATGCACTTCCTTAGCTACCTCCCTCAAGCCTCTTAGTATAGGTCTGAGAGCTGAGCCTGTCTTGGCTCTATCTTTGTAATTCTTTCCAGACCCTCTTCCACAGGAAGTCTGGTATTCTCTGACAGCAATACCTCACTGTCAGCCTGGGTACTAGCACTTGCCTCTGCCCTTGCAATCACTCTGTCCAAGGGAACATTAGTACCTTCCAGCAGCTGTGGCTCACCTTCAGGCTCACTGCTACAGGGTATCTCCTTCCTTGTAATAGCCAGCTCACCAGCCCTGGCTTCAGGTGGGGGGGGGGTTCTGTCTGGCTCTCCCCAGGCTACCAGACCCACATGCCTGTCTCCAAGTCTGACTGTATGTGACTGCATGCACACAAGCTACTGCATTATCAAAATCATTCCATATCAAGATATTTGCAGGGATATCCTCAAACACACCTACTTGCTTGCTTCCTTTTGCACCCTCCCAGTCAAGGTGAACCCTGGCCAAAGGCATTTGGAATGGAGTCCCTCTTAAAGCTATGACTGGAGTGGACTTCCCTAGCAAGTACTGCTCCTCTGTAACCACTGCAGACCTCATAATGGTTATGTCAGAGGATGTGTTGCCCTTGGCAGTGATCTGTTTTCCATCCACTAAGATAGGATATAAACTCTGGTAATTGTTTGGTACCCCTGTTCTCTCCAGAAAATGTACCACTGGTATACTGTTATTCCCACTTGCTGGCTACCTCACCTTTTGTTCCCCCACCTTGCCTCTATGGAAATCTATATGGCCCCACTGGTTACATTTAAAACACTTAACCCTTGATCCTGGCCATGTACCCAAACTAGTGGCTTCCCCTGTTACTGGTGGACTCTTTTGGGGTGGTTAGGCTGACCACCATGCATTCCCTTATATCCATGTGCAGCACTGGTTATCACTTTCCTGTGCAGTGATGCCCCACTTGCTAAGTAGAGATTCGGCCTTTTTCCTAACTCATCTGCAGAGTTACACTTTCAGTCTGCCAAACAGATTCTCATGTCCTTAGGTAAAGTGCTAAGGGTTTGTTCCCTCACCAAAAGGTCTGCCAGCCCTTCAAAATTGGTGACCTTACACTGTCATCTGCCTTGCGTCTATGCTCACAAAACTTTTTTTCTGTAAGCTTTAGGTGTTAACTTAAAACATTCCAGTAAACATTTATTTACTTTATCATAGTTTAAACAATCAAAATCAGACAATTTAGAAACAGCAGTTACAACTTTACCATGGAGTAATGGGGCCACTCTGTAAATTAAAAGTTACTGACTTTTATTGCTTCTGGGGTTCCGTTATTCCTTTCCCCATTGTATCCATGACCCTGGCAAAGAGTCAGCATCTCCCTCTCATGTTGATGCTGCTTCACATTTTCTTTGGCCTCCAAATGCTTAAGTCTCTCTGCTGATTATAATTCCATCAATTTTGCATTTTCTTCAGCCTCCAAATGCTGCAGTCTCTCTGCTAATTCTAATTCCAAACATTTGGCCTCCAGTTCATCTCTTTAAATCTAGACAGATTTTTAAGTCCTCTGAGGAAAGGTTGAACTGTCCTGTTTCTGAGGGATGCAAATTCCCATCACCAATGTGCATATCCAACTTTTTGCTGGTCTGAGCTGCAACTATTGCTGAAATAATTTCCTCTTTAATCAGGCTGGCATACACTAGTCATTTGGCTTCACACACCTTGGCCAACTGGTTTTTTGTCAGCTTGCCATAATCCTCTGCTGACATCTTCACCTCCTTTCCCTGACAAAACTAAACAAAATAAGTAAATAAATAAACAAATAAATAAATAAAATAAAACTGCTGTGATAATGAAACTGTGAATGTTTACCTTGTTGATGATGAGAATACACACCTTCAGTGACAACTGCTTACAGGCTACAGAAGATCAATTGCTCACCAATATGTGACATTGGCACTCTGGGACATTAATCATGGAGCCTAAATCCACACCACTGACACTGGAGAGGGATGTTCATTTGGAACAAAAATGGATACATCCAGTATTTCCAGATGCAGCTCTCTGCATCAAGTCCAATTTCCCTTAAGAGCATACAGGGAACACAGTCAGTCCAGGGGCTGGGTTCTCTCTGTCTCCCCATCTCTCTCTATGTCTCTCTCTCCAGATCCCCAATAAGACTCCCTATTGGCATAGGTGTAGGGTTGAGTCCTCAGCTGAGTGCCCAAGCCAAGTCCTCCAGCACCATCTCTGTGGAACCAGTGTTTCATGTCCCAAGCAGCTGACACACACACTCTTTGAGATTTTATTTTTACACACACACACACACACACACACACACACACACACACACACACACACACACACACACACACACACACACACATAAACACTGACAGGGAAATGTTGGCACAGATTTACTAGCTATGTCCCCTTCTGCCCAGACTATAAGGTAGTTACATCAGCACTAGACACTCCAAAGCCGGTTACTCTAAAGCGCTTGCAAGGGTACATAATTATACTGATTGAAATTAATATTAATACAAATGATAATGTTGACCAAACAGCAAGGCTTTCAGGAATGGCCACAGTGTCAGCGGATAACTATAAGTATTCTGAAAGGTTAGCATATTCTCTAAAAAAACAGCCACAATGAAAAGTTTAAATATATTTTATATTAAATAAGAAAAGAACATGGAATACTAAATATCTATTTGCAATAAACACCAGAGATTCAATCACAGAAAATATTAAAAATAACACAGATGGGCAGTTCACACAGTTAAAGAAAAACAATACTAAACCAATCTCACTATATTTTCCTGACCGACCTAAAAATTATTATTCCCTAATTACTTACTAGAGAAAGACAAGATGAAGTGGTTGAGAGATCCTTGTCAGGTTACAAAAACAGACTGCTCTGATACTTCAGTCTCAGCTAGTATTAAAATATATTTTTTAGTGATGGATTACAGAATGGCATCACTTACATCTGCTCATCTGACTTCTGGTCTCCATGCAACCACCCATTGCTAGAAACTGCCAGGATATAGCACATATGTGTCAAGAATACACTCACATAGAGCTTGCTAAGATTTTATGCAGAGTTTTGAAGTCATAAAACAATTTCAAACTTCTACCCTTCCAGAGTAGGAAATAGTTCACCCCGAGGACATTGCAGAAGCTTCCTAGCACAGGCTTTATGTCTCTGGCTGCATTGAGAATTGTAAGATACAATATTTATGGCCTAAATTAAGTAATTGAATTTCTTACTATATTTCAAAGTCAGGAGGAATAAGATTAACCTCTTCTCTTCCAGTATCCTCTGTTACAATATATACATTTCAACAGTTACAATAATACATGTACATTTCTTCCTCTGTTCATAAGGACACACTTTTGATACATTTTTAACACAAGCAACTTTATAAATGCATTTTCAACAAAGGCATCTGTTTAAATCAG
The DNA here is from genome assembly GCF_019279795.1 of Protopterus annectens. Taxonomy (NCBI): domain Eukaryota; kingdom Metazoa; phylum Chordata; order Ceratodontiformes; family Protopteridae; genus Protopterus; species Protopterus annectens. The sequence continues at coordinate 32,366,753 of NC_056734.1, read as the reverse complement.
TTTGATATTCAAATAACATATAATTCTTTATTAAATTCCAGCTAGTTGTGCTGGCATATGTTACACATTCACTGCCCTACCTCTCCTGGCATTGCTGGCAATACCTCACATCGTCACAGAAAAGTCTGCTTACTCTGCCAATTACTCTAAGTATTAACTATATATACATAAAATCAGCAAATTGATAAGTATGCAGACTATCCATCAGCACTCTTGGTAGAGTTACATCTTTTAAAGGTAGACCTACTGAATTTTGTTTAGAAGTCAAAGGGATGTATTATGTGAAGTTATTTGAATTAGCTGGTCTGGAACAATTGGATAGGAGATCTGTTGTAGTTTTTTTGAAATGCTTAAATAATTATTTTCAATAGCTTTCATGCCCAATTATTAACTTTTATATAACATTGCTATTATTTTTAACATACTGAGGCAAGGCCTATTAAACTAGCATCTGTTATCCATTATTAAACAGATATTATTTTCCCATATGCAAACTTTGTACATTAAACATTATGCCATCAGTCATGTTTTATACTGAGTTTATTATAACTTGTTTAATTGTAGGAACTCTGTCTGGGTTTCAGCTTTATGAGAATGCAATTTAAACACTTTACTGCTAATTCAAATTTCTAGACAAAGACATTACTGAGTTATAAATATTATGCAGGTGTCAATAAAACTGTTTATAATTGGCAGCAACTGAAACATTGGACTCAAAATGCTTGAATTATATTTTAGTGAAGGTGAATTATATTTTAGTGAAGGTCTGTATAAACTCATAGAAAATGACACAAGCAAGCATATGCACTGAAAATCAGCCAAGAAGTGGTACTTATTTTTATGCAGTTGTGCCTGTGCAAACTGTTTCACTAAATATACTTTACAATTTACTGTCTCACTATCACAGCATAAATACAGTGATAATTCAAACCATTGAAAATAGCATTTTAAGGCTAATCAACCTATTTCTCCCCAATGAACATTACTGAACTACTCTTAGAAGTATAACATGGCTACTTATTTCTGTAACAGTAAGCATCTTATTAAACACTTCTACTTTTAATCTGCATATTATTAAAGATTTCTACTTTTAATCTATAAAGTTTTGTCTTCCCTTGAACAAACTAAAAAGCAACACTACCCATTTACATTCTCAGAAACAACAAGACCATTAAATTAATAAAAACTCATTTTACTTTATTTACTTAAGAGAAATATTATGAACTGTCCCCACCTTCTTGGAACAACTGTCTAAAGAAATAAACTCTTTACTTTAGAAAACAAATTGCCTTTTCAGAAACTATAGTTAGTATAGCTTACAGAGGGCATTACCAGCCTATGACAGTATCTCTTGGTTATGGCTTATGGCTTGGTTTTAGTCTTTGTAACTTGTAGATATCTTAACCTTCTTTATTTATTGAAATGTGTATATTTTATGTAACACTTTATAGCCTCTGATGAATGCATCACTCAGAAAAATGCTTTATAACAGCATTGATGTAGAGCAAAACTATATAAGCATGAAATGTAACAATTTGTTTATTACTGAACTCTATTGACATCCCAGTGGTTTTATTATTAGTCATATCTATCAGCCTGTTTGTTAAATAATTTTGAACAGAGTAAAATATAATTGGAAGAACAATAGCCAAAATCATGGCCATTTTTTTGAAATATTCTAATTAATTTTAAAGGGAAGCCGCGGTGGTGCAGTGGTGGCATTGTCGCCTCACAGCAAGAGGCTCTCTCATTCGATTCTCGGCTGGAGCGCCTTCTGTGTAGAGTCTGCATGTCCTCCCCGTGGCCGAGTGGTGTTCAAAAGACATGCGTGAATGGGCATGCCTTCATTGAAGGTTGGGTGTCGGGCTGGCACTTCGGCACCATAAAAATCGACTGCCAATCATTAGCGGATCAGAGTTCCGCTGTGGCGACCCCTAACCAGGAAAAGCCGAAAGAAAACATTCTAATTCATTTTAAAAATCAGTGGAATAACAGGTTTTGCATAAACATGCACTGTCTGAAGAATTGGAAGTATGAAAGTCTAATAACTGACACCAGTGGTTGACTGCAATACTCAGGGACTCAGCATTAAAATAAATAAATCCATGAAGTGGAGGGCAAACATATGAGGCAAAAGCATGGACACTTGAGGGATGTGACCTGAACAGTAATTTCAAACTACATTATATACAAACTTCATGCAATGCAACTGCATTTTATACCCTCTCCATCACTGCAGTCAGAGGCAAAGTTCTCTATATATGCATATTGCCAATAAATAACTGAAAATATGAGTGCTCATTGCAGAATGAAAAAAAATATCTATTAGATTTACTGAACATTTTGAAATACTTGAGCATGGTTTGTAAATATGCACATTCTTAACTTTTGGAAAGACTTTTTTCTGACCTTGGATGGTTCTACTTAACTTAAACATTTGATTCTGAACATAATATAGCAGTTTTTTGCTTTCCATAGTAATGTTATAAAATACCATGTGGTTAATCAAATGCATTTCTGACCTTGAGTAGTTCTGCTTAGCTTAAAAATTTGATACTAAACATAATACAGTAGTCTTTTGCTTTCCATAGTAATGTTATAATACACCCTGTAATTAACCAAATGCATAGTTTTTATAATATGACATTATCAGTAAGTTTCAAATATCATGATTTTCCCTTGATTGCTTTGCTTTACCTACTATAGTTATAACCAGATGTATACCTTCATGATGCAGGACTGACAACATAAACGACTGAACTCCACACTTTTAATATGAAAAAAATATATAAAAATATATAAAACAAACAATACACGTGAAGTGCTTTTCATCCAGCTTAGTAGCCAGACTTCATCAGACAAACCACAGATAAAATTCATGCCTTATATACTGAATGACACACCTTCCCTTCTGTTTAATTGCAAGTTACTTACTTAATTGATCAACTCAAAAGGTCACAGCAAACTGACTGTTTTCTTTTTTCTTCTTTCTTTTTCTTCATACAGAAACATCCTACCAATTCTTGCATAATCAACTACATATAATTAAAGCATTTATATCCAACAATAAACATTATATCTGCAGTATGAAATACATTCTAAAAATGTTGTTTGTTAAAAAATGATTATATAAAAAGTTATCTACACAGGTGTATGTATATATCCTTCGTAATATATATAAAATCTGCTCATGTCAGTTTCTTTTATTACTAAATGTAGCTCAAAGGGGCTGTCTCATCTAGACAAACTTCTTAGTTTTAAAATACAAGTTATAGATGTTACTTCATTTAGACCTGGTAGTCTACTTGCATGTAAAAGGAGCTGCCATAACAGTTCATGTTTTTCCAATACTAACTAGTAGGGGCCCCATCTAGTGTCAGGTACAACTTGTCCAGTAATTCTAAAGAGAAAGGTATGATCAGGATATCATGCACAATGCCTAGCTAAGGCATTCTCTACTTTGCCTTTATTAATGTTGTATATGTGCTCATATACCCTTTCTCTGAGCTTTCTGTCAGTTTTACCGAAGTAGAATGCTGGGCAAGTTTGGCAATGAGCTAAGTACACTATGGATTTTGAGTTACAGTTAAACCTTCCATCAATCATGTGGGTTCTATCCCTCACTGAAAAAGTGGTCCCAGGGGCCATAAATTTACAAAAATTGCATGAATCACATTTAAACATACTTGGTGTTTTGTATGCTGTGTGCGTGTGCCACTCCAATATAGCTTCCATATCCCTACCCTTTTTGAATATCAAGGTTGGTTTGACACCAATTTTTTCTTCAAGTGCCTTGTCATTAAGTAGGAGGTTCCAATTCCTACACAAAATATTCTTAATTCCATAAGCATCTATACTAAAAGTGGTAATAAAACTCATTGAGTAATGTCTTTGTTGTATATTCTGTGTAATAGCATCATACCCCATTCCCATGGTGTCTGAAGTATTGTCGTAGAAGGATTGTAAACATGTCACTCCCATGTCTCCCATCTGATGTGTGCACAAAATGGGTTTATATAACCTTTTTCATCTTTTATACTGAACGTCATGTAAAAGTTCCAAAATTAAAGTTTCAGGATATCCTCTCTGGAGAAACATGTTTTTTCAAGAATTCACATTCTATTAGAAATTCATCCTCCTTAGAACCATTCTTGCAGCTCGCACTTACTGGCCTTTTACAACATATCTCTTCTGGTGGATTGGGTGTCAGCTAATAAAATATAGTAGGGAATTTGAGTAAGTTTCCTTACGATAGATTTTAGCAACATATTGTTTATTCACTTTGTCTTTCCCCAATTCCACATCTAAATAGGCAATCTTGTCTTCCTGAAAGTTACTAGTGAATTTTAAAAAGCTAGTAGTATCATTGAGTGTTCTTAAGAATTGTTCAGCATCAGTACAGTACCCTTTAAACATTAAAAAAATGTCATCCAGGAATCTAGTGTATAGACCAATGATGGCAACCATGTTCTCACAACTGAAAATAAACTGATGTTCCCACTGGGCCATCACCAAATTAGCAAAGCTAGCTCCACATGGTGAGCCCATCGCTACCCCTACCATCTGTAAAAAAAAAAATGTTTCCATGACATTTTAGCCTGATGCCATTTAGAAATCAGGAAAGTTTAACTTGTATACTGCCCAAATCATGCTCCATTCATACTTGTCCTTAGTACAATGAGGACATCCACATTACTACCTGTAGTGTCACAGGATTTATACTTACATAATTTACACATTCATTGGAACATTGGCTGACTGAATTTGCAAGCCAACACCTGCTAGCCATATATTTGGTACCTTTAATCTAGCCTTAACCTAGCTTACTTTACATATGTAATATCACCTGTTTTTTTTTTCTTTTTTAACTTTTTGAATTTTTTATTATTCTTTTTTCTCATCTATATTTCTATAATTCTGTAATTCAGACCAAAACATGAGATTTACTCCGGAAGAGCAATTACACTTATAGCAGTGCCAACAAATGGATCCCCCCACACTTTTAAAATAATTGTCTTGTTTCCTTATCGGAGGGTCCAGGTGGTGGCTGGATTGTCTGATTCCCCATATAGGCCACCAAGTACTGCTGTGGAAATAATAGTATTAAGAAATAGTATTCTGACATTATAAAAAAGCAGATGACATTTTATTTCTCTTATAACCAACAGCAATTCTATTTTCCTATTTGCAAATAGGGAAAACATCATTTCACAACTGTTATACAGTCAGGTTGAAAGAACACTTAACTAGCAGTCAGAACCTTTGAACTTTTATGACCAATTGTAATAGGTTGGGCTCGTGTTATCTTAAGATTTTCTGATTATTATGAAGATTTCACTTAATTTTAATTGGATATTCATATTTTTCTAAGAAACGAGAAACAATTTATTTACATAAAATGCTTTTAACATCTTGAACAGTTTGCCTTAGATAAACTTTATCTAAAATAGTAAATGTGGTATACAGTCTAGAAGTGCATGTTCAGTAAAACAGTATATGATGACACATTTTGTCTTGCAGAAACACTAAATTTGTATCTATGACTTACAGAATACATATGCACATGTGTACAGTTATTGAAGAAATCAGGAAATCACATTTCAGCTCCACTGTTAAAATCACAAATAAACATTACTTATAGGTGATCTTAAACAAATAACCTTATATAAAAAGTTACATCTGGTGATACTACAATAGCTGCATTAAAACATTAGGTGTCGCTGCAAATTATTTTCTCTAGATCAAATAGTCCTCGGTCTTGGAAGTTGTAATATTACCAGTAGAACCTTTTCTAGCCTTTCTGCTATCTGAAGTACAGACCGACAGAAAAATAGTATGACTGCAAATGTTATAAAGAATTCAGTCTGAGGTTACAAAACTGTAAGCAATAATGTGCAAAAAATACAATATTTGACAAACTAGCTGCCCCAACTTATTATATGTCGCAGGACACATAACTCTAAATGTACTATAAAATTACATTTTAAATAATGATGGTATTTCAAGACACATTTGCACTACACTGCCTATTTACTGTATTTACAGCTTGTACCAGACAAACAAGTAGATAACAGTTGCATTACTTAGTGCTGATGGTTTCACATCATCAACAGGCTTGTTTGTGGTATTGACAGCAATCTAAATGATCTTTTTCACATTTTTCCTTTGGTAGTGTACCCTGCTTCCATGCAGCCAAGCAGAGTGCATATGCAGATGCCAATTTAAAAAACCATAAAAGGAATACATATTGAAAATGATTGAAAGAAAAATTTAAACAAAAAATGTATATATGTAGTATGAACCTTACAATGACACATTTCTCCTCTTTGCATGAATTTGCCCCACCAGTAAATTTATTCTGTAACAGATTTTTTGGACTTTAACTTTCATATTTAAACCCATGCATATCACATGTTCATACTATTGGGAATTTATGATTTTCCAACAGCAGCACATTCATACACTGAAATAAGTGTCAATATTTATTATGACCTCCCTCAGTAACATGATCTATAATCAGAATTCAAACCCTGAACCACCTGGACAGTTTCTCTAAGCTGACTACATTTACACATTATGCCACAGAGATAGATAGATGCCAGGTTGAATTTCTTCACTCTGTACTGTCCAGAGTGCTGAGGAAAGTGCACCAGTTGTGGTCTCAGTTGTGTTACTGTTGTTATTTAAAATTAAATTTGTCAGTTTTTGTCTTAGGAAGTTAACTACCATTTACTGCTACTGACTGCTGCCAGTCAATGCAGTGCAATGCCAAACAGCATGTAAAAGATAAAGGGGAAAAAGTGACACATTTTTACTCAAGTACTTTAAATGCACATTTTGATGTTTCTTTAGCTTTATCTTGCAAAAGTACCCTGCACTGATTTGAATGATCAAACCAAGATATTAAGAATATTTACCATATTTTTCAGATATATTAGCAAGAAGAAAAGTATACTAGATGTACTCATACTGTGACAGTGTTTCAAGTCATATTGAAAGTAAAACAGAAAAAAGTTCTGAAAATTGTCCTTTCTCATATGCTTGTACATTTCTGGATAAGTGGAAACTGGCAAAAGTCAGGATATCTATGTACTTTCACAGTACTAAATACATCCTGCAAACACTGCATCTCTATTCCTCTCTTTATTTGTGATGCCTCATTTCCCTAATCTATGCTTTCCTGTGATTAATGCTATGCCATTTTTATTGCATATGATATCTGCATCAATGAGTAATATACTCTCTTGAATAAGCAAGACTTTTTTTGGTAAGAGGCAGGAACTGTAGTTCTAAAAACAGCATTAGCATTTGAATGTTAGGAATGTTGTCCCTGTAACTCAATCAATGCACTTTCGGATTTCTTGGTAAGTCTCTTCACCATGACACACCTTCAGTATATGTACTTTCAAAAGGGGAGACTGTAAAACACTAATTGTTTCTGCAGTCAGGCTAATCACTGATACCTGTAAGCCATTAGTGGGTAACACAGCTCAATGCTCACTCTTGTAGTGCTAAGGCATGTGCATGCAGTCATGTAAGTCATCACACCATGTTTACCTTTCCCGCACTCAGTGTAGATTGTGTTATTCCCGAATGCTAATGATTCAAAACCTCATTTGCATACTCTCCATGCTCAGAGGGCTGAATCTGCAATATATAAAAGTAACTGTGTAACAAAGGAATGTGTGTCATATTGGGGGCTGTTTAGATCAAGATAGCTTGATGCTGCTATATACACTGTGGAAATGTATTTACTTTCTAAACTATGTTGCTATTTTTACAGAATGCTTTTAGTTTAACATTTATGATGAACAAAGGTCTGAAAAGAATGTTACCAACATAATGATGTACATTTTATTTTCTGGAAATTTAAACACTTATATCAGAATAATGTACTATAATTTTTGGGAAGATCAAGTGGGTTTACATGTCTAACCCAAAGAATGTGTTAAGGGTGTGATATCTACCTGCCTGACCTCCATATCACTGGATATGGATCTATAAAGGTTTTCTTCATTTCTATTTGCTCATTGTGAATTAGAATTGTTAATACTGTGATGGATTACACAGTTGCACAACTCTTGTCTGCATTATAGAACTGTTATAATTGTTAATGCTATTAATTTTGTAGGGGGGGGGTCTATCTTAACGTGTTTATAGTCACAGGGAAGATTAACAGTGTGTAGTCACAGGGAACATTAACTTTTTAATTGCTGTGTGCATGATGGATGGATACATTTATAAATAACTGAGTTCAAAGTTATTCTCTCTGTATTATACATTTCAGGGCTATTATGCCCAAGGCATCTCTACTCTGAAAGCCACCATTCGCTGATACAGAAAATGAGAATATTATTCAGGACTTCTTTGTCATAGGGCTTTTCTTAGAGGGAGGTAGAGGTAACAAATTTACCCTAGACAGGATATGTTAGCATGTGGTCAATGACATTGATTCTGTCGGATGGTATTGAGCAGTGATATGATCACATCTGCTCACTGTCGTGCAGCGGCAGTTGCCTAGCAATAGATCACTGAAACAAAGGAGTACCTGTCCACTGTCAGAGATCCAAGCAATTCAGTAGTAGGTTGTTCACACAGAATCATTGGTGTTGGTGCTGGTATGGACACCAGACCCAGAGTGTCTCAAGAAGAACTTCCAAGCATGCAAAATAAAGATAATTTATCTGTCATTCTAGATATCTTTGCATGCATATATCTCATATGCCTGATATATCTAAATCCAGAGATGTATTGATTAGATGGTACACTAGAAGAGAGACAGAGGAGGGAGTTTTGAGGGGAAAAGTTAATTGGTCAGTAGATTTTTGTATGACATGATTCTTAATTTGGAGATATAAAGGTGATTGTTCTATTTTCTTGTGTCATTTGCATTGTGATATGGATCAGCCTTGTTTCCTCTTCTTTTTTTATATACAGGGACATCTGTCACAATCTGCAAGATCAGCTGCACATGGTAAGCACGCTTTGTTTTAGGTCTAAATGAGTCTGATTTTTTAGTGATTTAACATTTATTATAGTTTAACATATGTTTTGATAACAAAGGTTTGATCTGTCTCATTCTTTTTCTTTCTTTGCTGTGTTTATTGCTTGTTATCATAGGTGGTCCTGCCAGTGACACTATGAAACTCCTACCACCTGATGTCAGAGTATGTGTAGCCTCTAATGATAATGGTGGCAATAAAAAGGCACAGTCTGAGGGTGCAGAGGGTCAGTCTGGCACTGAAATTGTGGATCCCACATCCTATACTCATATTTTAAATACAATTATTATGCCTATGCCTATCCATGTCATGTATTCTTCTGATACAGGACAGGTTGAAGGTGGTCTGGTTACTCCAGATGCACAGCTGGTTAATTCCTCCCTTAGCCATCATTTATTTATTTACATTTGTTTACCGGGAAAGCCTGACTGGGCCAGAAGCCCATTTTTGGTGGACATCCGGGGAGAAAAGCTTCACAGAAACACAATGATTAGATAGTACAATAGTATACATACAGTAAGACAGAGAACACACGTCGCCTAGTTAGTCTATGCAAAGTAGTATTCAATACAGTTTTCTAGTAGATACAAGTTCAAAAAGACAAACACACAAGCATTTCAGTGAAGATGACTGTAAGAAAAATAAAATTAGTACTGTGTACATATTAAATAATAGTTATGAACAAACAACAAATGAGATTTCCCTTAGATATATATATATATAGAGATATGGTTTACTATCACAATTTCGCCATGCAATTGCATGGCTATGAAGTATTTGAACAACATATGTTCGAATACTTCATAGTTCAGCAGGTTATGTGAGCGAACGTTATTATTGCAAATGGACTGTGCATTCGCAATTATAATGTTCGTTCATGTAAGGGGATCGCGGTACAGTGCGGTTAGGGAAATACATCCCTTTCCTCACTGTAGTGCGATATCGGAGTTAGAATATTAAGTTGGGGGGGTGAGGGGGGCACTGCCCCCCACAGGGGGGGTGCAGGGGAGGCTTGCCCCCCCTGCATAAATGTGAGTTTAGGCTAGTTAGGTAGGGAGTTAAGGGAAGGGTGGGAGTGCTGTGAACAATTCACAGCTGTTTTCGACATTAGGTACATATGGAAATGTGTACTTTCGGCGAAACACTTCGCTAATACGTACACATTTTATTTTAACTTTCGACATTTTGATAGTAAACCATATATATATATATATATATATATATATATATATATATATATATATATATATATATATATATATATATATATATATATATATATATATCTGTATATATATATATATATATATATATTTTTTTTTTTTTTTTTTTTTTTTTGAGATGTAAACTCTGAGGAGATGAAGAAAATTAGGTGAGGAGGGGACAGTATGTTGAGAGAGTTATAGATATCTTGTCAGTCAGGTTTGAGGGACGACTCAGGTGACCCACAGTAGGGTTGGTAGAGGTACTCAGAGGAGGCCTGCTCTCCATCCTCCTCCTGATGCTAGTGTGTTATTAGGTGTCACCAGACATATATGTAGGTTTTTAGTGAAGGCAGAAGCACATTCCTCTAGGGCCTTGCAGTACTAAAAATTATGCATTCTGATGCGCATGTCTGCCTGAACTATGTGGTTAACTCCTAGGACAGGATGTATGAAACACTGGATAGTATGTCTGCTGGGGAATGTTGGACATCCACAGTATTGGAGCATCACTACATCTTGTGGTGTTAGGCGATGTCACCATGCCTGATCTCACTCCCATAGTGGCACTACTTTCACTGCTCCATCAGTGATTGAGGTGTCCACACCAAGACATGGTACTCCATGGGGTCATGATCCTGGAAGTAGTTGTGATGAGAGCTCATTCAGTGACATCACTCACATTCATGTAGCACCCCAAATTCCATCCAGAGATGTGGAAGTAGTGGTGCAACTCCAGGCAGAGGTAGTTCTCTTTGTTGGGGATGACAATGCTGAACTGACTGCTATACCTGCCTGTGATGCCAGGACATTGAGCTAGATAATGGCATTCTTTAATAAATGCAAGTGTTTCTTACTCATACACACTGACTTCTTAGGTGTCAGCCTTTCCCTCTGCCACCCCCCACCCTGTGCTAATGATGATGACTATGCCCTGCCTTTTGCACATTTCTTTGTGAATTAGGGTTGCTTATATGTCTGATGCTAATGTTTGCTTACTCACAAGCTTGCTTTTATTAATATGCAATTGCAGAAGAAAGGTCTTGATTTCTTGCTCGTAATCAGTTACGAATGATTGGTTATATAATTGTTGAACCTCATTGTATTTCAGTTACTATTTTAAGTAGTGCTTTTGAAGTAATAGATATTTCACTGTTGCTTATTGTTATACTTCTGCAAATGTTGGTATCATTGTTCTGTTCTATGGTTTATATACAGTGGCCAACTGAAATGCATGAAGCACAGTACTGGGTAGGATATATAGCTATAAATTGCAAACATTAATTGTGTAAGCTATTACTGACATAGTTGTACACATCAAACAAATGCACTGCTTAGGGGCATATACATATTTCCACACGATAGTACTCAAGTTATATCATTTTTTTTTTCTGTACAGGTTCCACATTTACCTTGTCATTACTGCAGGTACAAATTGTGTCCTTAGGGGTTGCCTCTGTCTGATGTAATCAGAATGCAGACATTACATGGTTAGGTAAAGATCATGGAGTTTCACAGGCATCAGATTTCATATTTGTATGTGTGTGGGATGTTAGGCTTTGACCTAGGCAGTGAGTGCGTTTGCTATCCTTTCCATCTTAGCCAGAGCCAATGCATATTGTTTATATCTCCTTCTGCCAGCACTATCTGTAGATAGTGGTTCTCCCTCAGACTCCTCATCTTTATCTGGTGCTTATTCTGCTGGCCCTGCTTGTGTTCTTTGAAACTGTTTCCTTTATCCTTCCTGTCTTTGTTTAAGCTTTTTCCTGAGAATTATATTGTGTTAGATGACACATAATTTGAGTATTAGGGTGGAGGTGCCTGGGTTGTACTGTAGGGCACCTTCTGATAGGATCATATGATCATAGGAAGTTACTATGCCATTGACCTTAAGGCCTCTACAAGCCTAGCCATGTTATACCCTTGTTCCCTTATGGACCAAGATATATAGTCTATGTTTGCATGTGAATCTAAGATCAGCACCTGCTACCCCTGTCTAAGAGGTACATAAGTGAAAATCCCAGTGTAAATTTATGGGTTCCCATCCAATTGTCCAGGTTACGCTTAAATAGGGTCATTGAGGAGCTATGATTTACATGAATTGGGAGTTTGTTCCAGAGGAGTGGAAACCTCTGGGAGATATATCTGTCTCTCCAGCATGTCCTGTTAATATTGCAGGCTAGGTTAAGATCCCTACAGCAAGTGAATCTTGTCCCATTGGATTTGTGGATGTGCAGCACCTTCATCAAGGCAGGATCTGAGACTGCTCTGTAGATGACCCACAAGTCACCTCTAAGCAGTCTCTACAATACTGAGTAAAGTGATAGGGCCTTCAGTCTGTCCATGTAGGTCATGTGTTGTAGTCCTTACAGTTTCTTGGTGAGAAACCTCTGATGTCTCTCCAGTTGCTTTAGATGTCTAGTGAGTAACATACAGAATGGAGTATTGTACTTTATTATTGATCTGATGCGACCTGAGTACAGGGGAGTTATAACCTTCTTTAGCTTTGGATGCTATACTCTTGCTTATGAGGTCTGCAAAGTAGAAGGCCTTCCTTACTACTGTATATACCTATTAATCAAAATTAAGGCTGCTATCAACATGCATTCCTAAATGTCTCACCACTGGGTTTGAACTTTGGGGGATGTTATTAATGTTGCAATTAACAGAGGTTTCTCCTTTGCTGAAGGGATGACAATGCATTTTTTGCATTTATTTTAACTCTGTGGCTTTGACAGCAGTCATTTGTCAGTGGAGGACCATTTTTTTGTATTATGTTGAAATCTTTTGGGGATTCGATGATTGCACCCAGTTTGCAGTCATCAGCAAACTTGGTAAGCCATAGGCCATCTATTTTTGTCTGGACTTCCTAAAAATAGATACCAAACATTAGGGGGCCTAGCACAGATCCCTGTGGAACACCACCATTTTCAGGTCTGCTAGTAGAGTTGGTATCCCCATTTCAGACTGTTATGTGTTCAGTTTGTGAGCCTGGTGGCAACCCATCTAGTGATGTAAGGGCTAATTCCCAGCAGCATGTGTTTCTCAATGATGCCTGAGTGAGATATTGTGTCAAAGGCCTTGGGTAGGTCGAGATAGGAAGTATAAACTGTTCTGCCTTCATCTTGGGCCTTGGTGACATTCTCAAAGAAGTCCACCAGGTTTAGCAGGCAAAATCCACCCTTAATAAAGTCAAACTAAGTCAGGTCATGAGTTTGAAGGTCACCTATATTCTTGTTGATAAGATCCATGATGAGTCTCTCCATAGCCTTGCAGATAAGGCTGGTTAAGCTTATGGGTCTATAATTCCCATGTTTGGTTGAGGGAGCCTCTTTGTGCAAGGGGATTATGATTGTTGTTTTTCACTCAGCTGGGACAAAGTCAGTGCTTAGACTGAGACTGGAGAGTGTGTTCAGTGGTTCCACTCACTCCTGTCATAGACCATTGAATAGACAGCCTGGGATGTTGTCTGGTCCCATAGAGGTTGTGTTTTTGGCCTTGGAGAGTGTGGCTATGTGTCCTCTGGAGATACTAGGCAGAAGACTGGTGACAGGTATGTTATGGGGTATGATTGGGGGGGACAGAGGGTGGTGAGGTTTTTGCCAAACCTGTCTGCTAGCAGGTTAGTGATGCCCTCAGGTTCAGTATAAGTGGCACTGCCTACAACTAGTTTGACACAAAGCTGGGCCTTCCCTTTTAGATTTTGGATGTAGCTAAATAATGCTTTGTGATTTACCTTAGCTAGGGATGTTAATTTAGTTTTATAATTAGCTTTACAGGACTTTACAAGATGACTAATCTGCTTGTTTTTACTTTGGATGGAGTTCTTCCTTTGCTAAGACTGTTCCCTCTTGGTTTTGACAGCAGTTTATTTCTGTTATTGTATAGCCAGTTTATGCTGGATGTTCACCAAGGTGGATTATTTTTTGGGAGGATCTTTATTTGATCCATTCTGGTACAGCTGAGTTTTTACATTCATATAGGTGCTTATACAGGGCATTTGTATACACCTCAGTATAGGGGTCATTGCTCTCAGTTTTGGCAGGGGTTTCCGAAACTATTTATGGCATTACTCAGTAAGGTATAGTTTAATTTGCAGAAATGTTTTAACCTTTTTGTTCCTGTGGGATGGTCAGGTATGATCTTTACTTCAAATGAGACTGATTTATGCTTGGACTTTACAAGGGAGGGCCCCACATGGGGTAGTGCAGCAGTTCCACCATTTTGTTGAAGACTATGTCAAGGATGTTAGATGGTGCTGACTATCTGCTCCAGTGGATTTGTGTTAACAAAGTCCAGGAACTTTTGTATGATCACATTTATGCTCATATATGTTAACCAATCGGTGGAAGGATAGTTAAAGTCTCCCATTATCAGGGTATTTGGCTGTACTGGGAGTGACTAAAGTAGGTCTAGGTAGGCTGTGTGGTTTTCATGGCTCATGGTGGGGGACCTACAGCTAAATAGGATGTGAGGGGCTTTTCTACACTTAGTTGGACTTGGACTAACTCAATGATGGGTCCTTGACTACAGTCTTCTGTCACAAGGGTGCATGAGGATCCTCTTAATATAATATGGTTAGCTTTAGTGCTAAGAAAATGCCAAACAGTCTAGATTCAACATGTCTAAATCTAGCCTATGCTTTAAATTGTTCACACACTGTAAATGGACAGTGCAGAAAACACAGTAACAGACAATAAAAACAGGTTGTCTTCAATGCCCAAGGGATCATCTAGAATGTGTGTACAGGTAACCCAGGCAATTTTCACAACTCACACATATGGCACACCTGCAAGCTGTACACAAGGTTTGTTAGAGGTGAATTTTCACAAGATCATCTGGTGGGGAATACTGATGTGTCTAGACACCAATACCTTGATTTGAAGAATCCAAACACACATTTTATGATATTCCTAGTTTGAGCATTGGCCTCATTGTATTCTTGCTCAGTGGGGTTTTGTGGGTTTCTCATGGGGTGCCATGATCCAGAGCTCCAGTGCATAATCTTCATTTCTCACTAGATGCCCTTTTGGAAATTCACCTCTAGCAAACCTTGTGTACAGCTTGCAGGTGTGCCATTTGTGTGAGTTGCGAAAACTGCCTGAGTTTCCTGTATACACATTGTAGATGATCCCTTGAGCATTACAGACAACCTGTCTGTTTATAGAGTGGTATCCATTCCTGTTAATGGGCATCCTTCCCTGTTCACTAGGTGGTGCTTTTTATTTTTCTGTGTGTGCAATCTATGGCCTCCAAAACATCTGGGAAATGTACTATTGCATAAAACTCCTGGGTCATTGTTCTTCTCTGCCCTGTGTTGCATGAGAAACAGATGTTGTAGCATTGCATTTAAAAAGTGATGTAATATTCTACATGCTGATGCCTGTGATAACTCTAATATGTGCCCTGTTGGTGTCTGTAAAGTACCAATAGCTAGTAAAAGTAATGCCACACATACCTTTTTGTTTCTACTAGGATAGGTTCTCCACTATTTCCTTGAGGGTCTGATGCAGGGGAAGCAGAGGTTGCATAGTTCCTCTTGTGTTTCCCTATACCCACTGCATCACTCTGCTGTTTCTGTGACATGTAGCCCGTGATAAGTCAAATGGGGTCTAAACCCTCTTATTATTCTTTTTGCCCATGGTCTGGCAGCTGCAGCAGCAGCAACTTCAATTAAAGACTGTTTATCATACAAGTTAATGATAGCAGCAACAACTCCTAACATTTTTTTTCTTCTAAGTGCAATTGTGTCTGCATTCCAAAGGGTTAAGTTCAGAGCAAAAGTGAGCACTGAGTATATATGGTTACTTTATACTGATATGTCTGAATAGCTTTGCCATATTGGATTGGTTAATTAGCATGTAATTTCACTGTTTATGTGCTTGTTAGCATATTTTGCTATCTTCCTTTGTTTTGTGGCTCTACACTAAGTGCAAATGTATACCAGACAGCACTTTATCATCTGCATGGTGCTCTGTGCCAGTTACATGAAAGCAGCAGTTAATGTAGCTGTTAATGAATCCAGACCATAGTTTTTTTTGCAGACATATTTGTCCAGAGACACCTCGTGGGTGAAAGATGCTTGAGTGGGGAGAGAGGTGGAAGATGTTAGTTGAATTTGTTAGGTAGAGCTAGGCTGAGGGGGGATAGAAAGGATTAAGTATGTTGAGAACAGAGGGGTGTGTTGGAAAGGAGTGAGATAGGTAGGACTGGGTTTTTAGGTTTTGTTTGGGGAATGATGCAGTCTTTATGGCACTGTTTTTTCTGCTAGTAAGTATGCATCCATGTCCAAACCTGACCAGAAAGATGCCAAGGACTGGTAGTAGGTAGTAGACAGTGAGGTAATAAGTCTTCTTTTGACATATGGCAGCTGATGGAGGTACAATTTCAATGGGCTTATATTTGGTTTATTCAGTAGAGCATAAAAAAGGAGGAAAGAAAAATAAGTATGAAGAATTTGCTTTTGTTGCTTGCAGTTTAAGAAGTAGTTTTACATGGGGTGCTATGGGATTTATAGTGGATATGATGCCCTGTATATAGAAAAAGAAAACAAAAAATAAATAAATAAACAAAAAAACTCAGGTAATCTTGTTTACTCCAACTGCAACACAGTAAAGAATGACAAATTGTTTTGTGGCATAGGGTCAGGAGGATACCCAACAAGTTGGGCTCACAATGATCACATGTATTTCATTACAAGGTATGTGCTTTATAGTGAATCCTAACACTCTGGTCCTTTTCATTGTCACAATGACAGGGTCTGTCAAGCATTCAGGTAGGCATGTGGCATTGATGATTTGTGGTATGAGCTGCAACAGTTATATAAAAAAGGAAGGGTGATGACTTTAAGAAGTAAGTACACAGGTTATTAACCATAGTAGCTCCCTTAGTGGTGGTGCTTGGTAAATGTTTACTTCTGCAATTTTCCTGTTTTCTTCTACATTATGTGAGGTAGCATTTCTTGTTTAGTTGAGGAGTGGGGGGTTGTCGGACCTTCACTTTCAGGTTTTGGCATCTGTTTGCAATGTGACTGAAAAGCTTTGTGTTGGTGTGTCAGGTGGCTTATTTTTTTATTCACTTATGGGAAACAAGTAGGGGGTAAATATACTTTAAGGAAGGGTCAAAGATGGTTTGAGTTGGAGTCAGAGAACTTTAGGTAATATGGGGTTGGGGATGTGCATACTGGTTAAGGTCTGTTACCTCCTGACCATCAGTTGCAGGGCTACATTTCTTTTGTTCACTATTGGGCTGTGGACCAGCTGTTTTACAGTCTGTAGTTTTGTTTGACGTCTCCTATGCTCTGATGAAATCTTAAGCATATAAGCCAAAGGTTTGATAAAGCAGTATTTGTAATAGAAGAAGAAATTCAAGATCATATATTCCTGCTGGAGTGAAGGCTTTATTAATGACACCAGTGTTTAGGGAAGCAGGAAGCACATTGGTTGTAGGAGCTGTAGGTAGGGTTATCTGCACAGATATACAAATACAAATACTGCTGTTCTTTTTGGGTTAATTATCTTTTCAAGTATTTGACTCATGATGTTCAATGAAAGGTTGCTAATGGAGCAGGTAGAGGGTGCTTATTAGGGTGGGTTACAGGGTGGAGGAAGTTTGGGTTAAGGCCATTGTTTACAGGAAGAAGGAGATGGGGAGATGGCTGGTTTGTGTGATATCAATGGTTAGAAAAATTCTTGTTTTTTTATTTTGCAGATGGCTGAAGTGTGATCCATGAGAGAATAATGAGCATGAATAGAGTCTCAGGCAGCAAAATTGTCTAAGAATGCAGAAGCCCCAGCTCAAGCAGTGGCAGGCAATTTGGTAAAATGCCAGACAAGAAGTCATAAGAAATGCAAAGAGACTGAGCAGCTGTTGGCTAGTGGTGGTGGAAAGTGATCCAGAAGTCAGCAGCATCAGGAAAGGAAGGGGCCAGTGAAACTCTGGTGATGGAGATTCAGCTCCTACAGGTAATGGGGCAAATGTGGATGGTATTTTAGGGCCAGATAGCACTGGGTTAGATAGGGTAAGTGAGTTGCTGAGAGGTTTGTAGGAGTCGGAGTAGAACAGGTTATAGCAGTTCCTCAAGTTTGAAGAACAGATGCAGGATGTAAAGAGCCAGGTTGGAATGTTTGATACAGACTTAGGAGTCAATACCTTGGAGCCAGAGGTTGTGGAGATGGGATAGCAGGTAGAGCAACCTGTGGAATTAAGTAGAGTTGACTTGGTGATGCAACCAGGAAATTATTTGGTGAACCCAGGCTTTTTGGCATGGAGATCAGGGATATTCATTACCTCTCATACTGATATGACAATTAATGAAAAGATATGGAAGGATGAGTATATTGATGTGCTTGATTTGATTGATGTGGATGGAGAACAGAGCCTGGTACAGTATGACACACTGGAGACAATGACTTTGTTGTCAGTGTTATACGCTCTTGAGTGGAGATGCATGGGCAAGCCTAGGGTGCATTCCTAGGAGGAATTGGACCCTGGGCTTTGTGTATTACATGGCTGTGATTTTGGAAAAGGATGCATCTCACACACTGCTTTTGTTGACATATTTCCTTATTATCTGTGAAGCACAATGGTTGTGAGCTGTTTATGCCTGGTTGTGGTATGAAAAGTGATTTCCTAAGAGGAAAGCAGTGATAAGAGTTTACAGTGGGAAATATGGAATGTGAATATTTTGTTGGCAATGATATTGGATAGTGCAGGAGATTAGGCTAAGTCAGTGAAGGAATGAGGGGAGAAGGCAAGGACATGTTCGGTATTCTATATGGGTAGGTGTTCATGGCCAGTATGTCAATTTCCTCATGGGTGTTCAAATTGTAGTGGGAATCATTTGGCAGTGAAATGTTTGCATAAGGAAGGTGGGTTTGGGCAACAGTATCATTACAACACAGCAGCAGGTATTTGAATGTTTGTTAGCCCAATTTTAAGGGTATGGCTAATTTCTGAGGGCAATAGGGGCTTTACCTTTTCAAGGGTGAGGGACTGCAAATGTTCCCACTTACTCATTAATACAACCACTTTGGTTTCTTTTTTATAGGATTTTCCAGATCTAGATGTAACTGGTGAGCTGAGGGTTTTTCAACAAATTTTACCATTCAATCAATGGGGGTGACTTAGTGTGTCAGTTTAAGAGAAAGAGAAAATTTAGCAGAAGTTGATAGACAAAGAAGTAGAACAAAGATGTAGAAGTGGGGAGAGTTTTGTGACCTTTCATGGTTCCACTATCCAGGGTTTTCAGGTTTAACCATTGGACCTAGTGCCTAAAAAGAAGCCTGAAAAATTCAGATTGATTCATTGTTTATCCTTTTCCAAAGGAGGTGGGGGTTGTTTAATGATTACATTTCCATATCAGATGCTCAAATACAACATGAATCCATGGATGAGGTGATAAGGCTTATAAAAGTGTTTATATATCTCTAGTTAGTGAAATTGAACTTTGAAACAGATTTCTCTCAATTACGCAGGTGGACTGACCATTGTTGAGTATGTTTATGGGCGATAAATATTTTGACAGGGTTATGCCAATACGTGGTGCCATGGCATGTGCTAAATTTGAGAAATTTAGCATGGTATAACAGTGGATTTGGCAAAGAGGGTTACTTATCAAAATGGCAACCCTTTAGTTAGATGATTTTTTTATTGATTGATGAGGGACAGGAAGGAACAGTAACAGGCATGTTGGCATTTATGGACATGAATATGCAGTTGGGTGTGCTGTTAGTGCAAGATAAACATGAGGACCCATGGGAAATGTAGAATTTCTTATGCTTGATAGTGAATGCAGAAGGGTCTTCTTTTGCTTGCCACATGACAAATTCTTGAAGTTGAAGGGTAGGAATGTGTAGGTTAGAGGTAAAGATAAGATTATGATTAGAGATATCATGGATTGCTCAGTTTGCTGAATTTTGCCTGTAGGATGATTAGACCAGATAGAACCTTTTGTAGTTCAGTCACAAGCATGTTAAGGAATGGGAACAACAAACACCATTAGGTGAGACTCACCAGATTGGTGACGGAGGACTTGAGTTTATTGTCAGTGCTTCTGGCAAGTTTCAGTGTTGTTTTTTTGGCATGCAGAGTTACATTTGTTTACAGATGCATCTGGGTCTCATAGAACAAGGGCTTATTTTGCTGGTGAGGGGTTTGTGGCAGGTTGGTTGCAGGAGTGGCTGAATGAATGGAGGGAGGATGTTATTCTTTTAGAACTCATGACCATTTTGGCAGCCTCATTTATTTGGAGGGAAAGGTTGCAAAACAAAGGGTGGATGTTTTTCTCTGACAACAAGGTAGTAGTGCAAGTTTTGGCTAGGAAAGCAGCTAGGTCTCCCTTAATGTAGTTGGTTTTGCAGAAGTAGATGTTGCAGAGTTTGTTTATTAATTTCTCTTCTCCAGCTGGGCACATGCAGGGTCACACCAACTGCATCACTGATGCACTTACAAGATTTCAACTTTGCAGGTCTCTTACGCCAAAAGCAAAGGATGAACTAGTAGCCTTGCTAGAAGTGTTGTGGAGCATTTGACATCCATAACCAGTTGGTTAATCCAACAGTCTTTGGCAGGCCCCGCATTGAAAGCTTATAGCTCAGCATTATCTTCATTTTCATCTTTTGTCAGTCAGCTGCCAGCTGTGGAGAGGATGTGGTCAGTTGGTTTGGTGATGAGATATTTAGTGCAGAGATGGCGACAGGATGAGGCAGCTAGGATGATCAAGGTTCACCTAGCTGCTTTCAGTGCAGCTCCATGGTTGTCGGGTTTGAAAGATGTGAAAAAAATCATGGTTAATAGGTAAGAAGTTAAAAAGCTGAGAAAGGGTCATTGGTTTGAAGGAGGATAGTCATTTTCCTTTGTCTAAGCAGATTCTTAGAGTGCTTTTAAAATGTATTAATTGATTGGCAAAAAGTTTGTTGGAGTATACAGGCTGGGGAACACTAGTTGTTTTGATGTATAGGGTGCTTTTCTAGTGGTAAACTTGTTAGGTACCTTTGTTTGGAAGGATGCATATACTCTGGATTCAGTTGTGTTGCTAAGGTTGCGGTGTTCGAAGATGGATCAAGTATAGAAAGGGCAACATGTATTATTGCGTAATGATGGTGAAAGATTGTTATGTCCAGTAGCATGGGATAAACAGCTACAGAGTGTTTGTGGGGAGGTGTAGTTAAGTGTGTATTTTGTTCTGGTAATTGCAAAGTTATATCAGTGAGGCAGTTTTTATAAGTGGTACCAAGGACTGTGAAAATGCAAGGCATTGGGGGGGGGGGCAGGTTTTTGGCACACACATTTTGTATTGTGAGAGCATCCAGTTTAATGGAAGAAAGTAAATCAGTAGAACTGATTATGAGAGTAGGATTTTGGTCATCTAAAGCTTTTCTATCTAAGATAACAAGTGTGTGGCTAGTTGGTTATTTTGTATTTTCTGTCTTGCAGGTGAACACATTGTCATAATGGGTAATTAATTTGTTTTCTGGGCAGTGAAAAGAGTAATCATAAGATCTGGAGGAAGCTAGTTGGGTCTGCACAAAGGTAGGTGGAATGTGTCATGGCATGGATTTAGAGGTCTAAGGTGTCTCCTGGTTAGATTTAAAGTAATACAGGCAGCATTGGGGGTTCCTCACATTTTAGTAATTCATTTAGGGGCAGTAATGTGGGTTTGATCTCCTAAAAGAAACTGTTAGCAGAGATTGTTGGTGACTTGGGTTTATGACTAAGATGTCAAGGGATGATAATAGCATTACATGGTTTAGGTATATATGTGATTATCATAGGGATTTTAACAGAAATTCAGGCTGGTGCAGGAAGGATGGGATTCATCTAAATATGATGTTTTATGTCTATATATCCCTGTTTCTGCAAGATCTGGTGAAGTGGTGTAAAGCAGAGGGAACAGCCTGTAATGGAAGGATGATGGGTGGAGTAAGAGTGGTTCAGTTTGAACCGCTCTTCTGTTTCCCCCCTTTTTAGATTTATGGTGGTTTTGGTTATGTCAATTGTGAGATGTGCAGCGACACACTCCTTCAAAGGTTTGGTTTTATTCACAGTGTGTGGAGGATTTTAACACTTTTTGTATAGGAAGAAGGATGGTGAGTAGTTCTAATTCTGCCTATTAAAATATTAAATGATATATGGATGCATTTTGCATATTTTCATGCTTTACCCATTTTTTATTTGTGTTATTGTTTTTATATTTTAATAAATTGGTTGCTATGGCAAATTTGAAGTGTTTTGTGTTTATGAAGTGGATATGGACAAATATAGTTTGCTTGCAGACATATTTGTCCAGACTAACACATCGTGGGTGAAAGATCGACAAGCAACAGAGTTATGTGGAACTTATTAGTTCAGTTTCTTAAGTAGGGCTAGACTGAGGGCAGATAAAAAGGGTTAAATGCTTTGAGGAAGTAGGGGGAGCTGGGAGGAAGTGAGGTAGGTAGGGGTGTGGTTTTAAGGTTTTTAAGTTTTGTTTAGGGAGTGATACAGTCTTTCTTGTGTGGATTTTGAGCTAATCCCTCCCATCCCCTTATTCTAGGTTAAGTATGTTAGGCTATTTTGGGTGGATTAAGGGGGTTCAGTTTAAACCCCTCTTATGTTACCCCCTTTTTCCATTTATGTTGGTTTTGGTTATGTCAGTTGTGAGGTAAACAGTAGCATGCAGCTTCATAAGTTTGGTTTTGTTCACAGTGAGCTCAGGATTTTAATGCTGCTTGTACTAAAGATGAAGGATGATGAACAGTTTAAAAGCTGCCTATTGAAATGTTAACATATATATGGATGTGTTTTTGATGTTGCATATTTTCATGTTTTACCCATTTTATTGCTTGTGTTACTGTTTTTACATTTTAAGAAATTGGTCACTATGGCAAATTTGGAGTGCTTTGTCTTTATGAGGTAGATATGGACAACATTCCTTAGTCTCATTTGCAAACCATTTTAAGTCCTATCTAAGGTTTAATGCACTTTTGAGTTAAACTATATATTGAATTATAGTTTAAGATTTACACTTATAGTTTAGTCTTTCCCAAGTCCAGAAATGTGCTTAACTAACTTAGGTAATCCCAGACATCCAAATGTAGCCATCATGTGA
Source organism: Protopterus annectens (assembly GCF_019279795.1). Lineage (NCBI taxonomy): Eukaryota > Metazoa > Chordata > Ceratodontiformes > Protopteridae > Protopterus > Protopterus annectens. The sequence continues at coordinate 32,343,459 of NC_056734.1, read as the reverse complement.
CCTCCAAACAATTAAATTCCTAGCTCCTATTCAGACTATTGACCAGTGTTACTTGTAAGATGTTTATTCCACATGATGGATGTGGGGAATTACTAAACACATTGTAGGACCATCCTGGAAACAGGCTTGATTTGCTTAGCATTTTAAGATGGAAATTAAAAGTAGGCAACAACTAAATGGAATAACACACAGTCACAAGTACGGCAAAACCAAATCACATTCTATGCTGGTTCAGGAAGTATATAATAATCTGTATCCACTTTCGTTGTAAATATATAAAAGCTTTATTGAAGAGGTAAGCACTTTCACAAAGTTTTTTCAGACCATATTACTACACAGCTGTATCTGTGCAATCAGATAGCATAGATATGCTATGCTATGCTATGCTATGCTATCTGAGTGCACAGATACAGCTGTATAGCAACATTTCTTTATTTTCTGATACTAAAGTGATTCAACTCTTCGACAGCATGAACATTATTGTAGTAGGTTGCCTGTTAAATTATTACCCTATCCTCAGCCTTTACAAATATTGTTTATTTTGGTAGTAGTTAGACATGTTGAGGTTTTCTGGTTCTTAATAACTCACAGATTCTGTGAAAGAACATCAAATACTAATACTTAACATATATTCACTAATGTATCTATTATTTTGTTTATTTATTTTAAGTATTAACTAAGGTGGTGGTGCTGCGGTAGAGCTGTCGCCTCACAGTAAGACGTTGTCCCGTTCGATTCTCAGCTAGAGCGTCTTCTGTCTGGAGACATGCATGAATGGGCGTACCTTCGTTGAAGGTTGTGCATCAGGGCTGGCAACTCGGCACGTAAAAAAACCTACTGCCAATCATTAGCGGACCGGAGTTCCGCTGTGGCGACCCCTAACCGGGAAAAGCCAAAAGACAAAACAACATTTTAAGTATTAACTAAGTGGGTTCAGAAGACAAAAATGTACTCTTTTTTAAAAATGACAAGGAAGCAACTTCTTCAGATTCAAGCATTTTTCAACTCAAGGCTGATGGACTGCAGGAAGGTTTTCTGTAACTTATTGGTTGGCTAAGATATAGTGCCATTCCTTAGTAGTCAATTAAAATTTAGAAGGATTTTTTTTCTCATTTGACATTGACTGAAGAAAATAGCCTCTAACAAATGCTCTGCATCTCAAAGAACTATAGCCTTCATCAACATATGTAAGAAATAAAAATCATTGAGTAGAATTCTCATTGTGTAGAGCATGTGGGAGACACTCCATGTAAAACGGTTATTTTGTGTTTTTTATTTACTAATGGTAATTTACATAAGTCTGCATTATTCAGGCGGTATTTGACAAACCAACGCTCCAAAAAAGTACCACCTTTAATAAATCTGATTTCATCATTTTCTCCTCCAACAAGACTGCCTTAGAGGCAGTTTCCCATACTAAGTTACTTGGCATAACCTTAGATGACAACTTAACCTTTGACCAACACATCCACAACATCATCAAAAAAACACACTAAAAACTTGGCACCTTCTACCGACATAAACACTTTTTAAACTACTCTACTAGAAAAACACTTGCCCAAACTTTTCTTCTACCTTCTCTCCTCTATGGTGCCCCCATTCTGACAAACATCCAATTGTCATTAAACAATAAAATGGAGAGCTGCTATAACAAAAATTCGTTACTAGAGCAAACTATTCCTCCCACCGCTGTCACTCATTACAATCCCTGAACTGGCTAGAATTACAACAACACCTAACCTACATACAACTAGCTACAGCACACAAATTCATCTATAATTCCTCCAAATGCCCAGCCCTGGCTTCACATCTGACTCTTTATCAACCAAACCGTTTGCTAAAATCTGAAAATCAATCACTTATCCAAGTTAAGAGACCTAAAGTCCCTGTAGGCCAATACCTTTCCTCTTTCACTGGAGCTAAATTCTGGAATGCCCTTCCACCTTCTCTACGGACTATAAATAATGCCCCGTCATTCAAAAAAATCACTCTACCAACATCTCTCCTCTCATTGGCTATGTCCTTGGACCATCCCCAATTCCTCAGTCACTTGATTACTAACCTGACTCATCTCTCAGATACCCACACTCTTCTTCACTCTCCCTATTGCGCACTCACCCTTAATCACAGCACAGTGTGCCACACCCTGCCTCACATGGTGTGTAAAAATTGTGTAAGTGCAGATTATCATTGTCTGATCTATTGAATACCTGACAAGCACCCGAGTCTTCCATAAAATGTTGCTATACATTGCCTATGTTACTGTGTCACTTCTAACTCCTATATTATTCTATTGTATATTGTTAAATGCTGTTATTAACTCTCTAAATAATCTCTTAATTATGTACATTGTTTTTTTTTTGAGCTTTTCTCCCCGGGCCTCCCTTGAAAATGGGCTCATTTCAGCCCAGTGGACTTTCCTGATTAACAAAAGTAAATAAATAAATAAATAAATGATTCTGACCAAGGTCTCCGTACCTTATCTAAAATTCTGAGTTACCAGATAAATTTCTGATAAGCAGGTGAGGCACATAAAACATAGCAGCACAGTACCACATTGTGAGCACAGAAAGATGTTTTTTTTTTTTTTATGTGCTTTTTTCTGCTGTGCTTCCTGACTATGAAATATTCCCCTATCAAGGAATCCCATTTATTCCTCCCTCCTTAGAATTTCCCAGTCAATGTGCAAGCTGGTTGTGGGACAGTTTCATACATGCATCCTCAACAGTGGTTTCTGCCTTTGTAATCATTCTGGCAATGAAGGCATAGTTATTTGAGAAACAACCCATAACCGTTTGTGTGTAATAGGTTCATAGGTAGGTACTAGGCTATCGGCCCGAGGGCCTACGTAAGCCTAGCCAACAAGATTCCCTGGCTTACTCCACCCAAGAAAGTTATTTTCCTGTGCCACTGTCGAGCAGAGACACAGAAGTGATCCCCGGGGTGTATTTCCTATTTCCCAGCCACTCATCAAGGTTTTTCTTGAAGAGTGCTAATGAAGAACTTTGCTTGACATAGATGGGTAGCCTGTTCCAGAGTATGGGAAGTCTCTGGGACAGGAATCTATCCCTCAAGCATGTCCTGTTTATTGTGATGACATAGTTTGTAATGCTAAGTTTACCCTGGCTGGCATAGTTTGTTCACATGGGCAAACTTCAGAGAGTCAAATAAAGCAATCCCTGGATAAATCCGTCAATATATATGAACTCACTTATTGTGACCAGTTGACATAATGGTTAGGTTCTTTGCCTCCCATGCACAAAGTACAAGGCTTGATCCTGACCTCTGACGAATGAGTGTTTGGAGGTTGTATGTTCTCCCTGTGTCTCTGTGGAGTTCCTGTCACGTCTGAAAAACATGCTGAGTGCTTCAAACATACCAAAGAATGGAGGTGTGTGCAGCAGCACAGACTCTATCAACTGCTTTGGGAATCTACTGTGTTGTGCAGTATCCTCAGGATAAGAAAACATGGATTTCAGACTGTGTATCATGGCAAAATAAAAAGACTTTAGGAGGTGTTCTGTATGTTGGCTAATGTCGCACAGCAGCTCTGGGTCAATAAGTTACTGGCCAGCCAGCAGTTTTCCAAATGCCCAAATTGGGTTACCTGGGATAGTTCTGTTGAATAAAAGCTGGGTATAAATGAACTAAGAATTGCCACACTTCACTTCAGGACAAGGCTTGGAAGTGGATGATAGGATTGTAAGGAGGAGGCTGGACATCCTATAAGTGAGACAAAGTGGAAGGCAGTTCAGCAAAGCTACTTCAGTTGTGAACCAGTGGAGGACAGTGGAAACTGTAGTGAGGGAGAGGTTTCAGAAGACAATGAAGGATGTCATCAGAATTAGTGACATCTATCCTAATGATAGGGCAGTCTTTATAATCTCAGCCTATGCCCCATAACAGGGTTGTGATAGAGAGTAAAAAAGTGCATTCAGACAGCAGTTGCAGGGCCTCCTAGATAAAGCAATACAACAGGAATTGGTATTGGTAATGGATGACCTGAATGTACATATTGGGACAGACAGAACAGGATATGAGGACTGCTTGGAATAAAGAAGGAGAGGCTATTTTAGACTTCTGTCTGGTAAATGGTTTGATGGTCACCAACACATGGTGCAGAAAGAGAGACAATCACAAGATCACATGCAAGAGTGGCCAACATGTGACTCATGTAGACTTCTTCCTAGTAATGAAAGGACACTGGGGTAGAATCATCAGTGATTGTAAAGTCATCCCCAGAGAAATAGTTGGCCCCACAGCATAAACCACTGGTGGCCACAATCAGCAGTGGTCAAAAAAGGCTCTAAGGCCAACAGAGATGAGGTCAGAGAGGAAGCTCAACAGTTCAAGGAATTACTCAAGGCTCTAGTACCTCAAGAAGAAAAATAAATAGATGGATTTGAAGAAGAATGGCAGCACCTCAAAACAGCATGTGTGAGGTCTACAGAACATATATGCTTCCATCAAAAGAAAGAAGGAGTGCAGGAAAAAGTGGGAGACACAAAAGGGAAACAATGTTAGGAAGAAATACTGGTTGGATAACAAATAGGCTAAGAGATTAGCAAGGAACAAGGCATCAGAGGCACTCTACCAGCTTCTGAAATTGACTCAATGGATGGCACAAAGAAACTATTGTATATGAGGTTGCAAGACAAAAACAGAAAGATAAAGAAGATTGTCAGCCACTCTGCATAAGGAATGCCAGTAACAACCTGCTCACCACCACATAGGACATCAACGGCAGAGGGAAAGAGTACTTCTGAAATAAGAAAACCCCACAGAAGCTGTATTGCTCAAGATACAGCCTATTGTGAAAGAAGAGGAGGAGCTCACAACAGAAGAAGTAAGAACAGCACTAAAGAAAATGAAGTCAGGAAAAGCAGCAGGCTCAGATGAGATTACAGCAGATATCATCAAGATGTGTGAGCTAGGGCAGAAAAGGCTCCAGAGTGTACCCATAGTAGTAAGGAGAGAATGAGGTATCCCTGGAGAATGAGCATACTAGTGCCAGTGTTCAAGAATGAAGGGGACATTCCCAACTTGGGCAGCATAGAAGTACCAAACTCCTATCACACAACATGAAAGCTCTGGTGACAGTGATAGATAAACAAATATGCAGAGCAGCAGAAAGCAAGATGGGAGATGAGCAGTTCAGATTTAGATCAGGATGCAGCACAACTGACCCAATGTTTGCAGTGAGACAAATACTTGACAAAAATTTAGAAATGAGGTAACAACCAAACTGGGTATTCCAAGACTTGGTGAAAGCATATGACAAGATCCCAAGAAAGCTGATTTGGTCCATCCTGTGGTGGTTCAACATCCCAGAAACATTGATGGAATTAGTGCAAGCTATGTACAAGGACTTAATGACTCAAGTATAAACAGTGTTCGGTCTCACAGAGTGGTTTCTGTAGGGAGTGGGTGTGCATCAGGGTTCATCTCTGAGCCCACTGCTGTTGATGCTGGTGATGGATTACATCAGCAAACAGGCCAGAGAGGACAGATCTACAAAGCTGCAGTATGTAGACAAGCTGTATGTAGACAATGTGGGATTACAGGCAGACTTTGTGCAAGAACTTCAGCAAAGGATAGGGGAATGGAATGCAAAACTGAAGGCACATGGGATACCACTGAGTATGAATAAAACAATTGTAATGGCAGCAAATGGGGGAAATCAGAAGATAGAAATGAAAATAGTGGAACAAGTTAACAGCTGCAAGTATCTGTGAGAGGTGGTTGAGGAGAAAGGAAGTCTGAATTAGAAGGCCAAAGCTAGAACCAGAGGGGCTGCATCCAACTAGCACAAAGGGTCAGGGGTTGTGTATGACAGAAGAATGCCAAAGAAGCTGATAAGTAAGTTCTACAAAAAAGTGGTGTGACTAGTGCTACTGTATGGTACAGAATCCTGGACAGTAAAGGCAAAGCAGTTGAAGCTTTAGATGATGGAGATGAAGTACCTGAGATGGGTGGTAGTATGCACTCTGAGACAGATGAAGAAATGAGGACATACAAACAGATTATGGTGGCTTGAGAACATGTGCAGGAAAGCAGAAGACAATATAGTGAAGAAGATTTGGGACAGACAGGAAGAAGGCAAAAGAAAACAATGGCATCCAGCAAAGAGGTGGGTAGAGTGTGTGAGAGAAGACTTGTGGCAGGCAGGCATGACTGTTGAAGAATGTAGGAGAGTAGCATTGAAGAGGGAGAGATGGCAACATGTGACACGGCACCCTGACCCCATGTAGAAAATGGGAAAAGGGGGTTGACAATTATGATGATGATGGCATACACACACACACACACACACACACACACACACACACACACACACACACACACACACACACACACACAAACATACACACATACACACACACACACACACACACACACACACACACACACACACACACACACACACACACACACACACACACACACACACACACACACACACACATACATGCACGCAGACACACACACACACACACACACACACACACACACACACACACACACACACACACACACACACACACTGATTAATGCTGCTATACAATGCCATGATTTAAAAATCACTTTTCTTTTTACATCATGGCATTGTATGTCTAAACTTCCTCTCACAGTAGTCTCTTTTCAACATCTTTTATGTATGTGGATGGCATACTATTGTAATGTGCATGTGTGGAACATGTATGTGCATATGCCTGCACAGCAAATTATGTCCAATGCAGTTTATGCTATTTTCTTTTTCTTTTTTTTTGGGACTCAGGAGAGCTCATGCATTGTAATGCTTAGCTGAGGATGCTTATGAATGTCTGACACTAGCGATTAGTTTAAAATAATTTATTTAATATGTGATTTCATTTTGCATTTTGGTTATTGCATCTGACTGACACAGTACATTCAAATACTTTCAAAATATTCATCCTCTCTGTTCTCCCCTATTAGGATGATAAGGCTAGCTAAGGAGTTCCACAGTCAGTCAAACAAATGTATATTAATTTTTCCTATATGTCAAAGGTTCCCTTCAGATCTGATTGGATATATACTGTTCTGGCTTTGGACATAACATATAACATAACATAACGTAACATAACTTAACATATAATATAGCATAGCATCCTTAAAGCTAAAAACGTGTTGAAGGTTTCATTAAATGGCTGTCAAGAAAGTATACCTTCTCAGGTATCAACAGTATAAAACAACCTAAATGTTGCAAAACAGTATGTTTGGAGACTTTTAAAAGGTGAAGCTCATCAAATATTTTTAACAGTAACATTTTGTGTTTCCTGCATATGAAATGAGCAGCATTTGTACTTGCAAGAACATCTACTGTGCTTGGCAATGAAATTGCTTTTATTGTGGGGTAAGGGATGATGCTAATATTACTGTCTTTTTTTATTCTAAGTTTAAACTTCATAATCTGGGTAAACTGTGCTTATGCTGAAAATAAATTACATTATATTGCACATTCCCAATGGACACTAAGCATCTTGGCTGCATAATAAAATCTGCTTTCTTTAAGTAGACAAAATATTCAATGCAACATCTGGTGCTAGGTGAAACATATGCAAAAAGTCAGATAGATTGTATATTTTAATTTTGTTACAAGCTGAACTGCTGATTAATATCATTCTAAATCTTCTGTTTTATTATCTAAGCTTTTTTATGCTTTTAGGCTGTCTCATCCAGCAATACAAGACAATAATATTATCCATACTCATCTTGCTACAAACCAAACAATTTTTGGAAACTCTAACAACTTCATACACAACCATTTTTATCATATAGTGCAAGTTTATCATTTCTGTTGTGAAAAATAAAGAGAATATGGTAAAGAATTATCAATTGAGTTCACAGTGCCTATCAAGTGTTGAAATTTAACCTATGAATATAATTTAGGGTTCTTTTTAGGGAACCTTTGAATTCTGGTATTAATCTCTTTACTTATTACGTATTTCAAAAGGAGGAGAAAAAAATTAATCAAGAGGAGGGGGTACTGAATATTTTCTGGTATATTGTAATAATCTTCTTGCAATGGCTAGAGCAGTCCATATAAAGAACATATTGAGAGGAATGGGACATTGAATAATTCCAAATGTTTGGTAATAAATATTTTGTCTGACCACATAGCTCATTAAAAAAAAACATTATTTCCCAGAATTCTTTAAATAATGTACAGTCATAAATAATATTTTCAGTCAGCTTTGGTCTCTATATTACATCTCCAATATACTGGTTTAATGGATTTAGTCATATTTACAGTTTTAGCCGGTATATAAAAGCCTGCTGTTCATACATACTGCATTCCAGGCAGTTTAGTTTCTATTTTACATCCTCAATACACTGATTTAATATATTTAGTCACATTTGCAATTTTATCAGGTTTATAAAAAGGCCAGTGCAAACACTTCCAAGTGAAATCCTTCCAGTGTTAAACAACTGATGTTCTCCCAACAGATTTCAGCATAAGACTAATATTTTCTCATCCTACCAAAACAAAGTTCAAAAGTCTGAGATGTAACATTTCTGTGCAAATTATGAGAAGACTATAAAGACCTGATGGCATTGATGTATTTGTTTTGTTATTATATACAGTCTAGCAAACATATGCTAGTAGTTTATTAATATCCTTTTATGGAGAAGATCTGTTGCATGAAATTTCTCTTCAGTATAACATCTAATTCCCTATATCACTACCCAGTCATTTGCATCTGGTGCAAATTCCAAACTCTAGATTTCATTTCTAAATCTTGGAAACAATTATATCACCCTACAAAAATGCTCACTTCCCTTGATGCAATTCTTATTGATTTAAACTTTATACAAGCCCTTTCATTTTACAAAATGGTGTAAATACGGTAACCATTTTTAATTCAAAGTGCCCCAATGTGAACGTTTTGATTTTCTAAAATGTTAATATATAGTGAATGTATCAGTGAGCCTATATTACACTGAACATAATTACAGATATCCAATCACATTCTGTTGTCAATAATCACCATAGCAAAGTATAATACCCCCATCTTCTTTAAGTTAAAAAGTGACATCTGTATGTATTTCCAGTTAGTTACATAGTTATTATCTAAACAATTAACAATAAATGTTAAATGTGGTAGGTTTAGCATAGGTTTCTAAATCAAGTAAATTAATACTTCTTTTGTCAGCAATTCATGGTTTATTATGGAACTATAAAAAAATTAAAATATATATATAATGAAATCCCTTAAGTGTATTTTATATATCTATCTATATACGTGTGTGCATATATATACACACACACACACAAACACACACACACACACACACACTATGTAAAGCAGTACCATTTTTATGACCTAAAGTCTATTTTTCAAAGTAAATATCTACTTGTCCCAGGCCACAATCAACTTGTTTATTTTTTCAAAGATTGTCTTTTTCCATTTTGTATTGTAATCCCTAAGTGTTCTTGAAATTGAGCTTCCCATTCTAATGTATATTCCAGTGAACACACAGTACTTTTTTATTGAGAATGACCAATTTTTATTGTTTTAAATGAAGACCTGAAATAGTTAAAATTTTTAAGGAGTTTATGCTTTTTTCTATTAGTAAAATAACTGTAACAGTAATAGTTAGCATGATATCATCCACAGACAGCATAACCATTGATTCTTATTAGTCTGCTATATTTATTCCATTAATATGTGTACTTGATCTTGTTATAATTGCTAACATTTCTATGCAGAATTTGTACAGATAGAATTTAAGAGACACTCTTGTTTTGTGCCTTTCTTAAGTTTTAATTGATCAGACAGAAATAAAATGAACTTCATGTAGGCTTTGTTATCATGACATATACATTTTACAAAGGAATTAAATTAATTGGGGAGTCATATAATTCTAGATATTTAAATATGTAATGTCATCTGAAAGAGTAAATAGCTTTCTATAGTCTGAGACTTATAAGTGCTATTTCTTGTTTGTTAAAGGTAAAAACTGATTTAATGTTCTTGGGCATGTCTCTTAAATATAAAACTGGTTTGATCATTATTGATTAAATGAGGAATCAAAAAGCAGTCTGTCTGGGAATATGAATATAAACATTTTTAAATTATTTTTAATGTGAAAATTGTTCTATGTTTTGAATAGTTTGTGGGATCTTTGTTTTCCTTTAATATTTCTGTAATGAATAAGAATTTTCATGAAAGTAGTACATTTAAATTTATTTCAATATCTACTAAAACTCTATAGAAAATATTGCAACTTTTTATCTATTTATTTTTATTTTACATTTGTTGACCATGATAGTCTGATTGGATGCATGTCCATTTTCAACAGAGGCCCGGGGAGAAAAGCTCCAAGGTATAACAAATCCAACATAGCATGTCACAAATTACAAATTACAAATAGAATATTTACAGTGATTAGATAAGCAAACAATATAACACGTTCCTCAGGTTAAAGTTGATCACGAGTGAAAGTCAGATTAAATTACATAGTAGGCTGCATAACAGGTTTTACACATTCTAGAGGAGAGTTAACCAGGCTTGATACAGTGACATAGCCAGTTTGTTCCCAGATGGTGTTTGAGTCTAGTTTTAAACTGACCTAGAGAGGAAAGTAAGGTAATAGCTGGTAGAGAGTTCCAAGATCTACCTACAGAGTTTGCGAAGAGAGAGTCACCAGCTGAGTTGTTAATTTTACACATCTGAATAAGAAGTTTGTTAGAAGAATGCAGCAGTCTAGGACTATTATAGAGGGTGACAACATTTTTAAGTGCAGGGATATTGTCAGGGTTATAGATGATTTTATGGGCCATAATCAGTTTGTTAAATTGGATTAAACTGGGTAGTTCAAGCCACCCAAGCTGGATTAGACTGATGCAATGATGTGTCCTAAAAGGCAGCCCTGTGGCAAACCTGGCAATATTGTTATAACAGATTGAGAGTTTGTTAAGGACAGTCTTGTTTAAATTAGAGAGTAGAAGGGATGCATACAGAAGAGTAGAGAGAAGGTGAGATCGAGCTATGGCAACTTTGGCTGGAGGGGTTAGGAAGGCTTTTATTTTGTAAAGTGACCATAGTTTTTTATTGATGGTTTTGATCAATTGGTTGATATGTAGGTCAAATTTTAGATTATCTATAATGACACCTAATAGTTTAGTAGAGAGGTCAGGGGAGAGTGTTGTGTCATCATTTGCTTTTATGGTAAAGTTAATGGCAGTAGACCTTTGTGTAGGTAAAAATAACAGTATTTTAGTTTTTTGGGGGATTTAGTATCAGACGACATTCAGAAAGCCAGTTTTCTATTGTGGTAAAGATGGTCTGGGTAGCTGACCATAACTCTGTTGGGGATGTGGCTGAACAAATCAGGTTAGAGTCATCAGTGTATTGGATACAGCTGACTTTTGGGATGACAGTATCCATATTGTTAATTAAGATGGAGAACAACAGGAGCCCTAGTATAGAGCCTTGTGTTACTCCAAGGGTGTTAGGTAGTAGGTTAGAGAGTTTATTGTGGCAAAGACCAGCCTGCTGTCTACCACTTAGGCAGGATTTAAACATTTGAAGGGCTTTAGTATCTAGACAGAATGTTTGCAGGGTGTGGTTTAATAGTTGGTGATCAACCATATCGAATGTCTTGGAAAGATCCAAGAAGAGGGCTGAGAAAATATGATTATTGTTTAAATTTTGGTTTATGGTGTTGGTGAAGGCTAGTAGGGCTGAGGTAGTGCTGTGGTGAGGTCTAATACCAAGCTGTGTGTCTGCCATGAGGTGGTTATGGATTAGGTGGTGCATGAATTGTCCCTGAATACATTTTTCCATAATCTTTGCAAGTGGAGAGAGTATAGCTATTGGCCTGTAGTTGGAGAATTATGTAGAGCTACCTCCTTTACGAAGTGGGATCACATAGGACATTTTCCAGATGGTGGAAATTTTAGCTTCTACTATGGTTTGATTGATAAGTATTGATACAGGGTAAGCAATAGCATCAGCTGATTTTTGTAGGTATTCGGCAGGAAGTTGGTCAGCCAAGAGTGTGGTGGGTGTTAGTTTTCTGATTATGGTACGGATAAGTGACATGGCCACTGGTTGGAAGCTAAATGAGAGTAGGTTTCTAGGGGTGGTACCTTCTGGGCCAGGGGAGCTAGGAGGTAGTTGGCTAGCTAGGGCTTGAATTGTCTCGATAAAGAATCAGTTAAAACTATCTGAAACATCCTCTGGGGGTTTATCAATAGTGGCAGCTGGGACGGGGGTAGTAGTTTGTCCAGGGTGTAGTAGAATATTCAAACCTGTCCAAAACTACTGAGGGTTATTTTGATTTTCTGTGTGCAGTTTACAGTAGTATTGTTTTTTTTATCTTGTAGAATGGATTTTTTAGTTTTGTTCCTAAATTACCTGTATTTAATTTGATCTTGGGAGTCTTTAGTTGAATGCCATAAAGCCCATGTTTTGTTTCTAAGACTAATTCTGAGTCTAGACTCTTTCAAAAGTCATGGCACAGTTTTTGCCTTTGTTCTTGTTGAGTGAACAGGTGCATGCAAATCAAAGATATCAAGGAATTTATTGTTAAAATATATAACTGCTTCCTCTAAGGGGAGGAGTTTTAGAATAGACCAGTTGCATGATCTTAGTTCCTATTGGAATTTGGCTGAGTCAAAAGTTTTATTATTTCTAACATTTCCTAGTAAGGGTTGTTGGGGATTGATGGATTTGTGCTTAATTATATATGTGAGATGGTGATCACTTAGACTGTTGGGGAGGGTACCAGAGGTGTACAAATGGGGGTGTCTATTAATGAGTACCCAGTCAAGTATGCTTTCTTTTTGGGTGGGTTTACCTACCCTAGTAGGGGTGTTAATGATTTGTATAAATGCGTACAGGTTAATATAGGTGGTTGTGGATCCTGATGAACAGGTGGCCCAGTCTATGTTAAAGTCTCCGATTAGTAGGGTTTCTTGGGGATAGTGACTAGATATCCAGTGCAAGGTGTCTTCAAGTGTAGCTATATTGTTACCTGGGGGAATGTAGATGCAGATAATATTAATGCATTTACTTTTGTTAAGTTGCAGTTTGGTGGCTAGAATCTCTGACTTATTAATCTGAGGTGGTTGTATTACATCTGTGGTTATACTAAACTCTGATTTATAGAGTATAGCTACCCCACCCCCCTTCCTGGAAGCACGGTCCAACCTGTGTATGTTATACCCAGGTGGTAATACTTCATTGTCTGTAGTGTTAGGTTTTAACCAGGTCTCAGATAAACAGAGAATCCCAGGTGAATGAACAGCAAGGAGTGCATGCAGTTCATGTACCTTGTTATTAATGCTTCTAATATTATAATGACAGGTTAGGAGAGAGTTAGATGGCCTATTAATTGTAGGTTTGAAGGTTAGGTTACAGGTAGAGGGGGTGTATGTGTCTGAGGTGGAGGGGCCAGGGTTGTGGTGTATATCCCCACCAAGGATTAGGCTAGGTCTATGCTTGGTGATATGTTTCAGGAATTTGTCTACAAGTTTGTGGTAGTGTTTGGATCTAGAGCTGATATTTCTGGAATTGACATGTAGGACAATTGAACAAGATGTTGGATATGTCCTGTAACTGTAAGTATGGTTGAAGGTGGGATAATTGACAGCTGGGGTGATAGTATGGGCCTTTGGGACTTGAAATCCTATGAGAGACTGATTTTCATATAAGGTAAGGAGGTATGGGGCTAGTAAGAGGGGTAGTATAAAGGAGTGTATCATTGTTTGGGATATGGCTAGAGTGATGAGAAACTGTTGTATTTGGTAATGCAGTACCAGAAAATAGGGTGGTTAGGTAACTGTATCGAAAGGGGGTGGGAAACTGCCAGATGAAAGCTGATAGGTGCTGGTAAATAGTAGGTAGAGGGTTAGGGTGGGGATTAATTATCCCAGCAGGAAGGTGATAGGAGCTAGTAAGTGGGGGATTGGCTAATGTGCTAGAAATCTAGAGGTAGTGGGGGTGGGTGGGAATTGAGGGCAGGGTAGGGAGCGAACTGAGCCCGAGTGTAGCGAGGGCTCAGTTCGCTACACTCGGGCACAGTTCACTCAAGTGTAGTGAGGGCAAACGGAGTGGGGCTATTGCAAATTCCAAGGTTTTCTGGTCTGCTTTGGAGCAGTTACGTAGGTATTATGGCACTTAATTTTATGCACTTACTTTTGTTAGTTTATAGTTTCAATTTTTGATAGGTTATACCTTTAGGTTATGTCCTTTTGTAATACAATTTTAAAATGACTTTGCTAAAATTAGTACAATTTTGGATAAGTTTTTTAAGTATCTTCAATTCTAGTGGCTTTATCGTTTCTGAATTTTTTATTTTGTTTAAGAATTTATTAAAACATTTAACTTTGATGGGATTATTTTGGTTGATTCTAAAATATTGAAGATATATTTTTACGAACAGAATTCTTGAATTAAAAGTTATTGAGATCACAGTAATTACTATCCTGGGTTAAATTGTTAGTATAATCTGTATTCAGGTAATATTTACTCTATTTCTGCTTTGAATTTTCTATATTTTTGCATTTCTGATTTTTGTTATATGATAAGATTTTTCTTAATGTCTTAATTGAAATATACATTCATCTAGACATCATTAAATATCTGTATATGTTTAACTTCTCTGGAGTTAATGCTGCTTATGTCTTGTTTGATATTCTGATCTTACAGAATTTCTTGAGAAAGAAAATTTGTATTCTTGTTTTGAAATTTGGATTTGACTATATCAAGTTTATTTTCTATTTTCATTATTCTTGTTCCTGTTTTTTTCATTTTTATCTTACACCAGGTTAGCACACTACCATATAACTGTGCTTCTGTTGACATCATACTTAGGCTTATAACTTCTGTATTATTGCTCTTCATAAAGTATTTAGTTTCATTTATAAACAATGGTTCAATTGTCTTTCCTGACTTTATCTGCAGGAATTCTAGTAGTCATTGCTAATCTAGTACAGTTAATTTATATCTCAGAAGTTAAAGTGTTATGATATGAGAAGGAAAAGGTAATAATTTATCTATTTATTCCTGGGTACCAGCAGCACAAGAATAATGTGAATAGACTAGAGGATCATTTTCCTTCAGATGAAATATATCTTTTAAATCTAATAAATCCATCCATTTTCTTGAGACCTTTGTCAAAGCTGATATCCTAGGTTATTTGGCTGCACTAATTTCTGTCTTGTCAAGAAATAAAAGTCACCAAACTCAGCAAGTACGGCAAGGGCAAGGCACCAAAAGGGAAATTCCAAAGTCAAAAAGAAAAATGCCAGCCCAAAGTGGTGTGCATAAAATCATTTAATGTGACATAAACAAACCGATTCCAGCTACAAATACCAAGCCTTCCTCAGTGTATAGAAACTTCCACGTATAGCCACACATTTATATAAGAAGCAGTAATTAGATAAGCCCAGATGATTGGTCACAATTGCTCATTAAGCCCAGGGGGGATAATCTCCCCAATTTGATAATCCACTTTTTTTCTTTCATGTTAAGTAAATTGTGCCAACCAGCTTTGTTACTTTTCTTACCAATAACTCTGTCAATCACAGTAAATCTAAAATTTGCTGTAGGGTGATTCAATACATGCTTAAACAATACACTAGTTAAATTTTTATTTTTGATATCCACTCATGTGCTCAATAATTCGAAATTTCACAGGTCTCAATGTTTGTCCTACATAAAACGCAGAACATGAAAAAGTGGCCAGGTAAACCAACCACTCACTAGAGCAATTGGCAAAAAAATTGATACCATAAACCTGGCCAGTATTCCTGCTGGAAAACTCCTTAGTCTTCTCCATATGTAAACAGTGAGTACAGTGCCCACATGGAAAACTCCCAACCAGTTGTTACCCCATAAGTATCAATTGAGAAAGTGGGTGAACTTCCATGGACCCAGTTTTATAATGAACAAACAAGGAACCCAGTGTCCTGCCTCTCCTATAACCAAAAGGACACCTTTCTTGTAGTAAGTTGGCAAGTCTAACATCCCCCAACAAAAAATTCCTATTGCATTGAATGACTTATAGCAGGTTAGGAGTGTTACGCCCATAGGTGGTAATAAACCTGATACTGACTCCTGAGATGAAGTTTTTACCTTATATTTCAACAGATCCTGTCTCTCCAATGCAAATACTTCCCTAAAAGCCATAGTGATTGTACCAGGATTGTACCCCCTGGCTTTGAATCTACCCACCAGGTACCACCTATGATGTTCATAATTCTCAGAATCAGAACAAATATGTTTAATTCTCATGAATTGGAATTTGGGTATGTTGCACTTAATATTGGGAGGGTGATGACTAGATGCATGCAACAAAGTATTATATTCCGAGAATTTATAATATACCCAGTATCTAATGTGTGGTCAGATTTTCTGGTGACCAAAACATCCAGAAAGATAATCTGGTTCAAATCAAAGTTGCATGTAAAGTGAATGTCCCATTTGTTACTATTAATGTAATCCAAGAGTTCATTAAGAAACACAACATCAGCTCTTCATACTAACCAGGAGTCATCCAAATAATGATGCCAGATGTCAATCTCTGACAATTATAGGTTATGCAGGGGATCATAAATCAGTTGTTGTTCCAAATATGCCATGAAAAGATTGGCATATATGGGGCCAAAAGAGGCCCCCATAGCAGTACCATGCATCTGTAGATAACAACTATCCTGATAATAAAAAAAAAACATTCTTGGTTAGCACTTGCTCAGTTAATCCCAATAAAAAGGTATTGAAACCTGGTGGGTAGAATTCAGATATAGTAAGCCAATGTTCCAAAGCTAACAAGTCAACCCAGTGTAAAATATTCGTGCAGAGGGCTGACACAACTATGGTACATAACAACCAGCTTGGTTCAAGTTGAGAATCCAGAAGGGTCTGTAAAAACTCTGTTGTATCATGAATCCCAGCCTTGACATGACTAAGTAATGGCCAGAGATATTGAGTCAAGTAGACCAAAATAGGTTCCGTAAGGGAACCCCTACCTGAAACTATAGGTCTACCCGGAGAGTCCTGCAGTGATTTATGGACCTCGGGCAACAAATATAAATACTGTGGTTTCGGATCACTAACCATCAAATGTTTCGATGTGGAGGTGGAAATAATCCCTTCCTCCACCACCAAGTTAAGAAAGGCATCAATTTGTTTTTTGAAACCAAGAGCAGGGTCAAGAGGCATCTGCATATAGTATTGTTTGTTATCCAATTGCCTCTTGGCTTACTGATCATATTTGGCCCAGTCCATCACTACCACAATCCCTCCCTTGTCAACCTGTATGATAACCAAGTTGGTGTTAGATTAAAGCTGTGTAAGGGCCTCCTGTTCAGGTTTGGAAAGATTGTGTGACTTAATCACCATATCTGAATAATGAAGATGTAAATCTTTGAGAACCTTGTGAAAAAACAAATTAACAGTGGGGTTCACTGGTGGAATAAGGTTAGACCTGTGAAAACGAAAAGCTGGATCAACAGACAAATGATTATCCTGGTCAAAAAACAATTTCAGATTAAGAATGCAACAAAAAATTTTCACATCATCAGCAAAGATACCCTCTGGAACCAAAAATGCAGAGATGAAATTCAGTCCTTTATTGAGCAATTCAATTTGAATGGGAGTTAAAACCTGTGTCGAAATGTTAAGAACATTGTTATACTCAGTTATTTGTTGGTCATAATCTGTAACAGTGTCACCACATTGGCTATTCTTGTTATGTTTCCTCCCTGCCCTGTGTCTCCTAACCATAAAGGGGTGTCTGAGTTTCTGCATTTTGGTGTGGGAGAAGACAACACTGGTGCTACTTCCAAATCTGTCATAGAGGATGAATCCTCTCCCGAAGTGCTACCAAAGGAGGACACATTTTTCTTCAGGATGGACCTAGGCCTTTTCCTTTTATTGGCTTTGGGACCAGGGTTTGAAAAATTCACGCTCTTGTGTGGTCCAAATGGCCTCCCCCTTTCATAGTCAGCTAGGTCACAATAAAATTTGTGTATCTTATGGTCCTTTAACTGGCCTTCAAGTGTCAATAGTTCCTGACTTAATTGTTGTAAGCAGGTTTAGTAACAAGTCTGACCCTCAAACTCTTTAGTGCCATCATACAGTTTGGTCACTTCAGTCAAAATAGAATCAATGCATCTGTTGTGGTAAGCCAATGAGGCCTCCACAAATCCCATGGAGGCTTATTGTTGGACCGCTAACCATTGTTGGTCCAACTCCTAATCTAGTTCAAAAACTAAGGGCTGAATATGTACACGTAAGCCCTTGGGACAAATGTTCCTCGCCTTATATGCTTTGAAAAGGCAAAGATGCCACACATGAGTGCGCATATTCCTCATACTTTTGGATAACTTAGAAAAAACATCTTGACAAGATGATGTAGGTTCATCCCCACCCAAGAGATCCCCAGGGACCTTGGTCCCTAAACCAAATATGCCAATATCATCCCGATCAGATGACAAACCTTGGAGAAGTTAGCCCATATCTATACCTGTCACAAATGCTCAAAAAATTATAGAAAGCTATAAAGAGTGACCAGATAATTATATGTCTGCCAAGACAGCAATTGCACCAGTATCATTCAACAACCACTAAAAAAAAAAAAGTGGTAAATACAATGGATTAAAAACCAAATAAAAACAAAAAGACACAACAATGGTTCCAAATATAAGACCCTGACCAACAGATATGGAAAATGATTTGAATCAATACCGAGGAACAATAATAGCCCCTACCCTTATTAAGCCTTAAATAGCTGAACACAATATAGCCAATGATGGTGCTATGTACCCCCGCACAACCATGAAGTCCTAATCTAAAACAACAAGCAGGGGGGACAATAGTAACCACCAGAAGAAATAAAGTGTGGCTATAGGATAATGCTACATACCTCGGAAACCAAACAAAAAGTTCTTGTCCAAAACAACAAGATGGTCAGAGGACAGGTTAAGTACTCCAACACTCCAAATATTCAGGAGTAAAATCTACCCATTAATGTGTCCAATTGTCTACCATCAGAACCCTATAGAACCTAAGGAAAATCCCACTCAACAAATACTGTCAAAGACAGGCAGGAAAAATCCAGTAGTTTTCATAAAATATAGTTATATCCAAAAGAGCATTTAGGTAGTATGCAAAAAGGCAAAAAACATATATATACCCAAGATTGTTCAGAGATCCTCATGGATCCCCCTATTAAAAATACAAAAGGGGGAACATGTCATAGATCTTTAAACAAAAAAGGGGGGGAAGGATCCGAACCAAAAAATATATAACTATTAACCTGGCTTATATTATCAGAGACACTAGTAAATGAACAGACAATCCTAAGTATGCCTCCTCAAGGTGGTACATATGGTGAACCCCACCAGACTAAATATGTATTGGACCGTAAAAAAGAATGATTCCACAAAAATAAATGTGACCTATAGTCGTGTATGTAATGATCCTAAGTGTACAATACCTACATGGTACAAGCAATTGGAATTTCTTGTTGGGGGATGTTAGACTTGCCAACTTACTACCAGAAAGGTGTCCTTTTGGTTATAGGAGAGGCAGGGCACTAGGTTCCTTGTTTGTTCATTATAAAACTGGGTCCATGGAAGTTCAGCCACTTTCTCAATTGATATTTATGGGGGACCCACTGGTTGGGTGTTTTCTGTGTGGGCACTGTACTCACTGTTTATGTATGGAGAAGACTAAGGAGTTTTCCAACAGGAATACTGGCCGGGTTTATGATATCAATTTTTTTGCTAATTGCTCTAGTGAGTGGTTGGTTTACCTGGCCACTTGTTCATATTCTGCATTTTATGTAGGACAAACATCGAGACTTGTGAAATCTTGATTCAGTGAGCACATGAGTGATATCAAAAACAAAAAGGTAACTAGTGCATTGTTTAAGCATGTATTGAATCATCCTACAGCGAATTTTAGATTTACTGTGATTGACAGAGTTATTGGTAAGAAAAGTAACAAAGCTGGTTGGCACAATTTACTTAACATGAAAGAAAAAAAGTGGATTGTTAAATTGGTGGGATCAGTCCCCCCTGGGCTTAATGAGCAATTGTGACCAATCGTCTGGGCTTACCTAATTACTGTTTCTTATATAAATGTGTGGCTATATGTGGAAGTTTATATACACTGAGGAAGGCTTGGTATTTGTAGCCAAACCCGGTCTGTTTATGTCACATTAAATGTTTTTTGCACACCATTTTGGGCTGGCATTTTTCTTTTTGACTTTGTCAAGACACAACTAAAAATCCCACAAATAAATTAAACTACCTTCCTAATTTTGAGAATGAATTTTACTTTTTTAGATATTGTAATACCCGTATTTGGAAACAAGTATAAATTAACCAGCATACAGATTCCTTTATAATATTCCATGATCAAAATAACTTGAATACCATCTTTACACACAGAAAGAAAGAAAGAAAGAAAGAAAGAAAGAAAGAAAGAAAGAAATGGGCATAATCACATTTTCCACAAAATGTTCATGCCCCATCTTTTTTTTTTTCTTAAATGAAGTCTGAGATAAAAACTCATGTTGGGAAAATTTCCATTTCTCTTTATTTAATATGCTATGAGTTTCTGACAGATAAAGGACTGGGACATTTGTGTTACTGTACATAAATTCATTCTACCTCTTTGTTCTATTATTCAAGCTAAGTATATTCAGTAACAAAAACATCTGTAAAATATAAAGGTTTTGATTATACATACTGCGTTATACTTCTTGGAAAACATATTTCAAGTGTTATATCTCTTCAGATTGGATATCTGGATCAGTCTTTTTATTGCTGTTCTATATCAAGTAGGGATACTCCTGATGGATTAATTACAGACATCCATAATATGTCCAAATCAATAAAAATATTAAACATTCAAACATGAATAAAACACAAATGGCACTTGCTTTTCTTCCCTTCCAAGATAATGCTCCTAACAGTATTCACCAAAACAATAGAGCATATGTACATAGTTGATTAATAAACTTGGAATGAAGTAATTTATTATAGCTCATAGATCTCCAACATATATGATTCTGTTCAATTTGCTATGAATAAAAATATATTTTGATAGAAAATATTATGTTGGGTCATTCTATATTAGTATTTGCCAAGTAATGAAAATATTTAAAGATTATAGTATTAAAAGCAAATAAAAATAACATATTAATACATTACTAATGGAATCCCACATTGACCTGCATTAACAAGCCTGCAAACAAAATCTCCAAGTTCACTGATTTGTAAACGTGCATCTATGTATATTCATTTTTTTTAATTGAATTGTTTACAAAAGTATATTAACTTATCCAAATTTCCCTTCTTTCCTTTAAATCAATTCCTCTTCTCTCTCCCAGTCCCATTTTCTGCTCTTATCTTTAATTATCCTTCCTCTCTCATTCTTCCACTGTTGTAAATCTACTCTTCCATTAACTTCATTTTCATTTCTCCAAACCCCCTACTCCTTGTCCTTCTTTCTCTCACACCTCATTCTTCTCTCCCTCTCTCCCTCTGTTTTCCCTTATTTTAAACATATGATGTAAGAAAACTCTAAGAATGAGAAAAAAATGTTTCCCTATTCACCATCTCTTCCTATCCATATATCCTTTAAATTCAATTCTTGTTCATTATTTAGTCAATGTTACATACAAAACACATTTTATAATTAGTAATGTAAAATGTAGCAGTCTCTTGAGCAGACCTAGTCATATTTAAACTCATTGAAGCTAGGTCTTAAATAAGTTCCTAAGTTTTATTACAACATTCTGGCCAAATAACTGTCAAGGGACACAGACTCACTAATATTTGTATTAGATGGCAAATCACCTACAACTAGACTTAAATTTGGTAATGTCTTCTGACTCTTTTGACTATTTCATTGAAATATATAGTTTATTCCAAAATAAAGTAATTTTGGGTAAGAAATATGCTGATGAAGTAGTATTATGCTTTGGCATATTAACACTGTATTGTTTGTTTCTAAGAGCTGAATAGATTTGAAATATTGTGATTCCTGAAGATACTTGAAATATTTATTATGAAGTATTTTAAAAAGTAAATACTAATTTTCTTCTTGCATATTTGTAGGTTATTGTATACAACTTAATGAATTAGCATGTTTTAATATCAGGACGTACAATTTTTCTTGTGAAATTTGTCTGAACAGATTCCAACTATTTTATTTACTTTTTGGTGTAGATGAAGAAGATATTATTGTATTCCAAAATGGGTTGCATACAAATTTTAAACAAAGTAGTTAAAATTTGAACCTTGTTAATTTTTAACATTTTTGGTCATAATTTTCTTTTGTCTCATCAATGTACTAATGATGTAGTTTGCATACAGATCCATGAGAAACTGCTAGCTTAAGTGATACCAAGATCCTTATATTGATGTACCCTTTGAAGTACATTATCATTAAATCTCCTAGGTTCTACACTTTTTGATTATCCAAAATACATGATATTATATTTATCTAGACTAACGTGTAACCCAGTGCTATTATCCCAAGGTTATATATGTTCCATATAAGAATTAATTGATACATAGTCATTGCTATTAGTAATAATAAATTCTAGTTTGCTGTCATCAGCATACTTCTTTATCCAGCATGTGTGATTATTAGGAATGGTTGAAAGTACTATGTTGTAAAGTAAAAGACCCAAGTTAGATCTCTCTGGAACCCCACTATTTATCCTTCAGTAATCTATTTTATTTCCATTTAAAGAAACTGCTTGCTTTCTATCTGAAAGACAAGCCAAGTTCTAATTGATAATATAGGCATATATTTATCTTTAAATTGTAAATTGAATTATACATACATCGATTTGATATTATAGTAAGGCTTATGCAAAGTCTAAAAGAATAACAGCAGTTGTTAACCAATTATCATTAAGCATATTTATTTGATTATAAAGTTCTAATAAGTTTGTAAGAGTTAACCTGCCAGTATTCAAGCTGTGTTGATTGATAACAATATGATTCAGACAATAAATCTAATTTATCACTTCTATAATACACCATTCTAGACATTATCAAGTATGAAAGTCAGACTTATTGGTTTATAGTATGATACCAATTTCCTTCTATCCTTCTTGTAGTTTGCAGTGACATGAGCAATTTTCCATAGATAAGGAACAACAGAGTTGCATATTAAGTTGTTGAACGTAATCCTTAAAACTAGTACCAAAACATATTCTCTGTTATATATAAAGATTCCTAGACACATATTTGGTCTAGTAGGTGTATTCTTTTCTCATGTTATCTAAAAGTTTCATAATTGTATTATTAGAAATAGAAGGCCATGTATCTGTCAGTGCAGTGCCATCCTTTTTCTCCTTCATATCCCTATTAATGGAAAAGGATGCAACATATTCATTGAATATATTTGCAGTTTCCACTATGTCTGTTATGGAACAATTGTTTATGGTTAAGGTATTCAAACTATGGTTTGTTCTAAAAGTTTTGTTAAACTATGTTATTACTTCTTTTTTATCTAGTTGTTCTTTTGCTAGCTTTTCTCATATTTCTCTTTGTTTACATAAATTTTACATTTCAGCTTAATACTAATGATATTTAATTTCATTGTATGGCTGATGCAAGGAAAGTTTTATACCTCATTTAAACCCGTGGCAATTCCTTAGATTGCACCCTTTGTTAAATTCCATAAATCTAACAGCCATTTACAGGTTCTCTAGACTCACTAGTAACCATAGTCATTATCTTTTACATTGTATATTGCGAATCAATTATTGATATTTATTCAATTGTGTAGTTGTTTGTCAATTTCCTCATAATTGAATAATGTGAGTCAGTTTTTATTATGTACTTCCATATTAAATAGAATTGAGTTATAATCTGAGCTACCCAAAAGCATAACAGTCAGGATATTTGTAATGTACTGTGGTATATCAGTTGCTATTATATCCAGCAAATTATTTCCTCTGGTACTACTAAAAATAAGTTAATTCAATAGGGCAAGATGTTAAAGAATTTTTTAGAGAATTTATCACACTTTGCTATAGATTTGCAGTTTATATCAGGAGAATCTAATTTACCTAATAGTAGTCCATATTTCCTTCTAGAACCTCATCTATACTTTTCAGTGATCAGGTAAATTAATTATTTTATTATTTGTTTTATTTATTTTACATTTGTTGACTGGGAGTGTCTGGCTGAGCCAAAGCCCTTTTTCAGCAGAGGCCCGGAGAGAAAAGCTCCAGTACATACTTAATAACTATATGGTGCAAGTTACAAGTTAAAAAAACAAACAAAAAAAAAACAAATGGTGAAAAAAGCTTTGGCACATACATAGTAGAATGGTAGATTTTAACAAATGTTTTACAAGTGAAGTTACAGCAGAATTGGTTTAGAATAGTTAAAATAAAGCAAACATGACAATATAGTAATTAAACAAATAATTAAATGTAAAAAAGAATAAAAATTTCATTTTGTGAACATTTACAGGAAGTTGTCTATTCAGATATGATTTTAATGAGTGGGAAATTGTAGAAGGAAAGTCAGAGAAGAAGAGTTTTCATGGAGGGTTTGAGCATTGGCAGATCAACTTTTTGGTAAGATGTTCTTTTAGTGCTAGCTTAAACTTTTTGGGATGAGCCTGTGTTGGTATCTCAAGAGGTAGCTTGTTCCATTACATTGAGGGGTGGTAACTGTATATGTTTTGTCCTGCTTTAGATTTGGGCTTATAGATTTTTAGAAGGTCTTGAGAAGAGCTATGGAGATTTCTTGTGGGAGCATAGTGGAAGATGATAGGGTGTAAGGCTGGACAAAAAGATGGCTGATTTAGGATTGCATGTATAGTTTGGAGCTGAGAGAGGAGGAGGAGTTGGGGCAGTTCTAGCCAGTTTAAGTATTTTAATGAGAGACAGTGGTGAGATCTGTGGGGTTGTTGAGTTGCGAATCTAGCTATTTTGTGGTATGTAGTCTGAAGTCTAGCAGTAAGTGTGGTGTTTAAAATTAGTAAAAATTTGGGAGCAGTATGTTAAGCAGAGAAGAAGATAAGAGTGGGTGAGGGCTATTTGTGATTCCTGAGTAAGGAATTTATTATTTCTGTAAAGCAGTCCTAACTCCTGGTGTGGTTTCCTGATGCAGTTATTTATGTGGAGATCAAATTTGAGGTGGTCATCAATAGTGATGCCTAGCAGTTTTGAGCTTGATTCAAATATGACTGGGGTGTTATTGAGTGAATGGATGGTAAAGGTGGTCTTAATATGATTTGCTGATTTAGGTAGGAAGAGTAGGAGTTTTGCTTTTTTAGGGTTTAGTATGAATTGGTTATTGGAAAGCCATGTTTCTACAGAGTTCAGTAATGACTAGGTTGCTGTTATGAGTTCTCAGTAAGAGTTATAGTTAAAACAGCAGAGTCATCAGCATATTGTATAATGGTGGAGAGTTGGCAGCAGGTGTAGAGTAAGTTTGTGAAAATCCTTGAAGGCTATGGCCGAGACGTCAGAGAAAGAGAATTTGCTACAATTAAACTTGTGGATCACCCTTGGGTTGTATTTTGTTGCTAAGTGGTTGCTGTTGTAAGTTTGTGAAAATATTGAATAGCATTGGTCCTAAAATGGATAATTGTGGGACACCCAATTTTATTTGTAGAAGAGAAGATAAGGCAGTTTCCCATCTAACAGACTGGAATCTGTCTTTGAGATAGCTTTCAAACCATACCACAGTATCAGGGGAGAAGTTAAGTTCAGATAGCTTGTTGATTAGTAGTGAGTGGGAGACTGTGTCAAAGGCCTTTGAAAGGTCGAGGAAAAGGCAGGAGACAAATTTGTGGTTATCTCTGGCCATAGAAATGGTATTGAGAAAGGATATAAGAGTTGTATGTGTGCTATGCTTGAGTCAAAATCCGTGTTAAGTAGGTGTTAGTAATTTTTCCTTCGTAAGATGTTCAATGACTTGAGTATGAATGCATTTTTCAATGATTTTTGATAGCGAGGAGAGGATAGCAATAGGCCTAAAGTTTGAGATTTCAGTGGAGTTACCTCCTTTGTGTATAGGTATGGTATAAAATTGTTTCCAGATGGAAGGTACCTGGGATTCAGCGATGGAATGGTTGATTAAGATTGAGCTAGGACAGGCAAGTGAGTGAGCAGCTGACTGGAGAAAGTAAGACGGAATGTTGTTCATAGATACAGAACATCGTT
The DNA here is from genome assembly GCF_019279795.1 of Protopterus annectens. Taxonomy (NCBI): domain Eukaryota; kingdom Metazoa; phylum Chordata; order Ceratodontiformes; family Protopteridae; genus Protopterus; species Protopterus annectens. The sequence goes on along the minus strand of NC_056734.1, from coordinate 32,317,272 downwards.
TAAGTTTGGAGAGAAGGGTACAAATGAATGTAGCAGGGATGGGCTTTAGGGAGAAAAAATTAGGATGAGTTGTTTCCATAGGGGGGACAGGGTTTGTGGGGTTAGTTTGATTGGGACTGTTTGAATTAAAGAGTTTGGATATAGATTCAATGAAGTAAGTGTTGAAGATATTGGCGGTTTCTTCTGACGTCTTTTCTGGGGTGGGGTTGGGAGAGGTAGGGTTTCCAGGATGGAGTAATTGATTGATAGTGTTCCAGAATTTTTTAGGGTTGGATTTGAGCGTGGTTGGGGGGGGTTGTAGTAAAAATTCTTTTTGTCCTTGTTGATTTGTCTTTTGGCCTGGTTCCTTTGTTCTTTATATCTTTGTAGATCATGGGGTTTTTTTGTTTGTCACCATTTTTTCCAGGACTTATCTCTAGACTTCATGAGCGTTTTAGTGTTTTTAGTGAGCCAAGGAGATATTTTAGCTTTTGTTCTAATGTTGATATTTAAGCATATGAAACTGCCAGTTTAAGGCCCTGATTGCCAAGTTTGCAGACATATAAATCTTCTTTCCCCATCTATCCAGCGCACTGGAATCTCTGTAAGAGGGGGTAGGATTTTTGGCTGTAGAGACCTTTACACCCTTGGGACCATGAGAAATGGTTTCAGGATCAGCAGCAGGATTTTTGAATAGAAATTTGTGAGAGTCAGGAATCCTGTAATGTCTGTCTGGCTTACTAGGAGCCGGAGACAGGGAATCAGGAGCCATGCTTGATTCCAAAAACACATCACCAACAATGTCGAATACAGGAGGTATTGCCAAATGCCTATGCTGAGGAAGAAGGAAATCCCTAAGCCTCTTTTTTGATTCAGGAAGTCCTGACTCTCCCAGTGAAAATGCTCCCTTATGCAAAGTCTTTCCAAAAGAGTAATCCCTCAGGAGGAGATGCAGATGTGATGGATTCCTCTGCATCTGAATCCTCATAGGGTAGAATAGAAAATTCTTGATCAGAAGAGGAATCAGAAGAAATGGAAACCTGATCTGAAGATTCATAATCAGTGCCTTGCCTAGGCCTCTTAGCATGGGAGGGGGTTGGAAACCTCCTGATTAAGGTAATTAAATCCTGTGCCATTTTGATCATTTGTTTTTTAGGAATAAGGGCCTGAGCACATGAGTCATGCGTCAGTTTTTTAGACATAAAAGATGTTTCTGACCTTGTTTTTGAGGCTGGCATCAGTTTAATATAAAAATGTTGAGGCTTGAAAACACCCTCAAAAGCCGGTGCCTGCTCAGCGGCTCCGGACCCATCCAAGGGAGAGACATCCATGGGTACAATACTCTGAGAATCTTGCGGCATACCGGACTCTGAATGGGTGTCGGTAGAGGCCTGCGACTCAAAAGTGGAAGGTATCAGGGGCTGCGAAAGCTGTGAACCGGCGACTGGCTTAGGAGAAGCTTCGTCGGTTTTGGACCTCGATGGTCTGTCTTTTTCTTTGCATTTTTTGTGAACTCCGGTAGTCGGATTGCTAACCGATGACATTTCAGGATAATTAAATCTTGAACCAAAATATTTAGAAGCAAAAATATACCGATGCTTAATAGTGCATTGGTTAAATCTAGCACAAAACTAATTGATGAAGAGTGATAGAATACAACTGTTCACAGTTTTTGACTATAGCTAATACCTAAAATATCAAATGCAATACATTTCATTATTATGTGTATTAAAAAAAAAAGATGCTAAAGAATTGTGAAATAATAATACAACACCCTCATCCTTTTTAACACTCCCATAAACAATTATAGTTTTCGTATCCATTGAAAATTAGATAATTTCTCAGCTATAGCTATGGTTTAAATAAAATTGACTGTACTATTAACTTTCTGAATGAAACTGTTTTGATAATGATTTTATCCTTTAATGTTAATTAAATATTATCACAATGCAAGCATAAATCTTGCAAGAGCCAAAGGAAACTGAAACTTTCAAAATAACATTTGTCAGTGACTTGGTTTTACTATCTCTGTGGAACTCATTTAGATTGTATTTATAGCCTGTGGTGATATTATTCCAATTAATTTTCCTTACCATACTCTATCCTACTATTCTTTATCGTTAAGAGTCCATCTTAAAATACTAAAGAATTTAGAATAAAATATTATCAATATACTTTATGTTATATTTTAATAAAGGCAGAAAAACTGAAAACATGAGTAAAGGTAAACGAGAACTGTGAATGCCTCCTGTCAAAGTATGAATGCATGCCAGGTCTTAACATCACTACATCACATATCAGGAAGTGAATAAAGTATAAATTCTGCTATTGATTATTACTATAAAAACTAAAAAGATAGTTTACTCTGTAAAGGAAATAGAACCCCTTTCAAAACAAGAAATACACATTTTACATATGAGGATGAACAGCAACGGAGTGCCTGCTGATCTGGTGAGACTCATCCTAGTAACATAATTGAAGAGAGAAGGAAAATGGATAGTTACCAGCTTGTGGTGCTTGGCTGGGGGAAATCTCATACAAATGTGTTTTCACTAAATCATAGTGGGAGGTAGGAGGTTTCTTAAAAATATGCCAAACAGTATCAAATAGACATTAAAAGACAGAAGAAACAAATTGTGAGCTCATAAATATTAATTAGTGCATATGTCTTCAAATAAGCCAGAGGCATTATATAGATACAAAACTTTAAGGCTGTAATACCCCCCCCCCAAAAAAAAAAATGTTAGGTGTTTTTCTCAAACATTTAATCTTTTTTTTTCTTTAGATGTTGATCCTGATACAGGAACTACTTTTTACTTTTTCTTGGTTTCTTCATTCTAGATGTTTCTTTCCAAATGATCTCTTCAATGTAATACAATAAAAGTCCGTATATTCTTGAGAGGAGATGATTTTTTTGCTTTTTACTACATTCTTCTTCTTCTAAGGCTTTAAAAAATATTTTTAATAAAAAGAAGCATGCATTCCTTTGTCGGATACATGAGATGCACTTTGGGTTGCACTTTAATGTTTTAATTAATGACCAGAAGTCCCTCCTTTATGTCTTTGCAGTAGAATCATTATCATTTTTAATATGCCTGATAAATTTTATTTGAGAATTATCCCATGTTCTCTTCGTAATCATGTATTTTTAAGGAGTGAGAGACAATTCACCATACTGGATCTTGGTGGAACAGCTTTGTTTGTAGGAACTGGTTTAATACTTGTTGTTTGTGCTCTCTCAACTCCTTAACAGAGACATACTTAATTGGTCTAAGGTATCCAAGTAGTTATGTAAGATATCATGTTGGGGTTGATATAATGGTTAAGAAGTTTACTTCACAGAGAAGAATTACAAGGTTTGATTCTCATTAACAGAAACTGACTATTCTTAAAGTGGCTCACAGGGGCAGTTAGCATAGCACTTACCTAAATTATTACCTTTTTCTTTTCAGGAAATCCATCAAGGTCATGTTTCCCTGTTTTTAAGTCTTCTATTTTATTTAGCAGCAAGGTATTTCTTTTCAGAGAAATTTAGTTTACATTTCCCCTTTTTTCATCTTTCCATCTATACCATTCAAACCCATTTCTATATCTCAGATTTGAGAGTTTTTTTTTTTTTTTTTTTTTTTTTGTTATTGTAGATTTTAACATCTGTGTCTGCTTATGCCTATTGCTTTGTCAGGTATCATGTTTTGCCTGAAAGTTATCTATGTTCATAGTAATTTATTGTAGTGAACACAATACATATTGGAAGTATTTTTTTTCAGAGACATGTCATCATATATGGATTTAGAGGAACCTGCTCAAAGAAAGAAACTGAAGAAAGAAGTTTGCCTTAAAAATTTTCAAAATTTCTTATAAGTTCAGAGTAAATGTTCATTGTATTTGTTCATTAACAAGTATGTTCATTTTTAGCTGGTTTCCTGTCACGTTCTGGTAAACAACCCACTTTAGGATACAAAACTCTCACTAATGCTTCTAGTGGACTCACACATAAGTCTTGGAAGCAGGTGGTAATCAGTTTCCTTCCCATATATTCCAATGCAAGAACTCTGCATTCCTACTATTACCCAATATCTGAGCTTAATATATAAATTATAACACATGCTATTAGCTCCCACATCTGGGCATCATCTGCCTCCTGCTCCTCTTTTCATTCACAGGGTCTACCACACCAGTAGTTACCTACCACAGGAATAACCCGACCCATGTCCAGAGCCAGAGAGGAGATTAAACACTCTGTAGCAAAACCATACTGCTATCCTTGAGTATGCCCTAAACAACAACCTCACAGAGCCTTGTAATTGCCACTATGACTGCCTTTCTGAGGTGCATCTTGTCTTCCATGCATGCACAACATTCCAAACGAAAGGCACACTCCTTACAGAATGAAACTTTAAAGGCATTTTATGCTGCTGATGCTGTAAGCCAGTCTTCCTCCCTCACTACTTTGATGGACAAACCTGTGTAAGATAATCACCTACATCCTTCCCCATGTTGTTCTTCCAATGTCTGAAACCATTAGTCCAATATGTGTTTAGGGTGCAGTCAGGGCTTTATTACTCTACACCACAATGTCTGCTGAATATTATAGCATAAATGAACAGACTTTTTCACAAACAAGACATAGTTTTTTGCTAATCATATTAAAGACATTAATATTCCTTCAAAATCACACATGTACATACCAGTTATTTTTGTATTCATTCTTATGAGTTGAAGTGGTCACAATTCATTATCTAAACAATAGTTGCAGTTTATCTTAATTTTCCTCTTTTCTCTTCACATACACAGAGATCTGACTAATTGTTTGCAGAATATGTGTAGAGAAGACACTTGAATGCAGGATGTCAGACTAAATGGTGACAGATGAGGTACATGTAGCACAATTATATCAGTAATGCATTGAAACATTGTTACTTAACATTGAATGGGAAACACAAAGGATGCCACTGTAGCCTGAAAGTTGCTATAATCTTCAGTCACTGAGATACATATGCACATTTACATAGACACACAGACACACACATACAGAAACACACAGACACATGCATAAACAGATACACACACTCTCACACACACAGACACACACACACACCAACTAATACAGTCTTAGTAATCATAGCCTTATAGTGGTTTAATTCAGATGCTGGACCAGGTTTGAAGTATGTGTCAAGAAACCTAGCAATGACTGAAACAAAAAGAAAGACAGAGTCAATATACATGTTGACATAGAATGTGGTTATCCTCTTTCAAAAAAGCAGTAGGTACTTTTATGTCTGCCTTTGGAAATATGTATACATCCTACTGTTTGCCAGTGAAAGTTTGTGGATGCTGTTGTTACAAGTCCTTTCTACTAATGAATATTTCTCAAAGTAATTTTTTTCACCATTGGAGAAGTAATTAAATATAGTTAAACTATGATATGAAAAGTAAATAAACTTTAGTTTTGTGTAACCGTTATGACCTTGAAATCAAAATTCATGGCATGCATTTATCACATTCTATGCATTAATAAAATCTCCTAAATGCATGATATAAGAACCAATTTAAAGGCAACTTGAAAGCAAAACATATTTTTATTAACTAATTGGTGATATAGCTAATTTAACATCACAGAGTTAATGTGTAGGTAATTTAAAATAATAAACATTTGAAAAGTTTTAATGAAAGCCACATATAAAACCTTTGATGCATAATTAAAGAAGTATATCAATACATCAATTGAAAATGTTCTCAGTCTGTAGGTCATTAAAAATATTATAACTATGTTGTAATTAGCATGCAAGACTAGTGCCTTATTGCCTCAACATATTTTCATTGTTAGTTTGGCAGAGGAATACTTGAAAACAGCATTAATGATGAATTAACATGCCAAAATTCAACTGCAAAAACATAAGTCACAACAGCCTTTAAAGAGCATCATTTCCATGCAATACAACAGTTTTCACAACTCAAGATGTTGCTAATAACAATAGATCATTTATGCTGAATATATTAAAACTATACAAAGACACAAATATAATTATTTGTTATTGTTCAGAGTTTGGTTTATAATGACTACATGTAGTTTGATACAGTTTTGTGGAAAACAATTTCAAGAAAAAGTGGAAAGAAATAAGAATATTAAGCTGCTGCTTACAATATAAAATGCACCGATTCCTTCATTCATACTTGACATACTATAGCACATCAGAATGTAATGCACTGCAATTTGATTAAATAGATTCTTGAAGAAAAATATTTTGAATTATGGAAAAAAAAAACAAGAATAACTCTGAAAAGTCAATATGTTAAGAAAACTAATAAAATTAAAATGAAATCATTTTGTTAAAATAATATGAAAGTGTAATTGATTAAAATAATTTAAAATCTTCATAGCTACAGATCTACTGAGCTATTACTGTTAGTAGATGCATTATACTGTTAAAGTGAGGCACAGTTTACAAACATTTATTTTGAAATACCCTGATTTATAGTCATTAGTGACCCCGTGTAATAGGTAGAATAATGCCATTACTGAGCCCCAGGTGACACATTTAGTGGGATTGGGTGCTGGATGGGCCACTGGGGGAGTGAGCAATTGATGTCAGCTTGCTCATCCTGTGGGAAGGGAGACAGTCTATGCTTAATGCAACAAACAGAACACAATATATATATATATATATATATATATATATATATATATATATATATATATATATATGGATTCGTATCACTTCACTGAAAGACCATTTCCCTGACATCCATTTCACTGAGAACAAATCATATAAAGTTCACTTCACTGAAAGTTCATTTCACCTAAAACTCATTTCACTAACAAGTAGTACTCTAAGGCAATGGCAGCTGGTGATTTCAAATCAAAGGGGGGCTGCACGAGACAGCTGAATGGGTGGGGTCAATGGGAATGGGTGTGGCCAACTAGAAAGGGGAGGGACTATGATCAAAACCACAAAAACTGTAACTTTAATTAAATACACTGCCCTGGGTGCCAAACTATCATTATGAGAGTCCAATCAAGAAAAAAGGAAAGTGTAGAAGAAAAAAAATATTTCAATCCATTGGCTGCATGGCAGCTTACTTAATATCTAGATGGAAACAAAAAGGTTGTGAGGCATGAAAAAATAAATTACTTTTTAAATACATTACTGGAATGCCAGTTAAAATCAAGTATAAAAAAACAAGCAGCACTCAACTCAAACCACTTCTCCTTGCACTGCGGTTCTAATTATAATTTATATTCAGCTTTATTAAAGTACCAAGTAACATTCTGAAAGTAGCAATCTCTGTGAAACCCCCACTTGTAAATATGTTTCTTATCCAAAAAAGACCTGCTGCCTGACAACAACTATCTACTTGTTTCAAACATGATCAAAGTAAAAAATGAAAAGCAAACAGGAAACAAGTTCAACATACATTGCTTAAAGGATTACTGCACAGGATATGGACCACACATGATAGATTGGCATTCTGTTTAGTTTGAAGGTAAAGCCTGTAATGAGCTCTTAAAATAATGTAATCCTGTCCTTTATTACAAAAGCTGTCATATGCATTTCAATACCCAAGGCTTACATGTTATCTAGTTATGTAAGTATTCTCTGCATAGCAACAATAGAAAGGCTTTCAATGTTGGCAATTTGTTAACAGTATGCTTATTAAAACTTACTTGCATCTTACAATCTCAGACAAGCTTACCAGATGGTCATTAAAGCATTGCTACTTAAACACAGAGCAACAGGCACTTTCTGAATAATAAGCATAAATCAACAGTATAAAATATGACAGAAACTAGAACATTCTGCAAAATCAAGGACAGATGAAAAGCCATCGTAGTACTTGTGTCTACCTTGGATGGGGGGATAGTCTCCACATTTACACTGCATACTGTTCCTTGCCTTGCTTGGACACATCCAGAGTCAGTACATAGGGGAGTGGGGTGCAACAAGTGTGTCACAATTTGAAATGTCTCTGGCTGACTGCGATGGCCCTGACACATTTGTCATACCTCTCAACCTCAGAACAAGAAATCTGGACAATGCCATACATAGAAGTGGGAAAAAGGCCCAAAAATAAGGACAATTTTTAAATATTGCTCTTATAAACTTAGAAAGATAATAGAATAGTAGGTCTTGCATTAGTATGAATTTTCTGAAGGGTATGAAATCTGAAAATGAAATGTCTGTCATTATTTTCTAACTTCAGTCTTTAATGATTTGTCACTAATTTGCCAAAAAAACACAATTTTATGAAAAATGGACAAAAAATGTGATTCAAAAATATAAAATAGCCACACAATACAGCTGGAAACCTGCAAAGAAGGGACACTTTTTAACATTAGTACTGCTAACTTGAGCAGCTGACAAAATAAAAGAATCTACATGCATTTCTGAAATAAAAGCAATCTATAACTGATTATTACAGTTATTTATTAATTGTAAACCCTCCATGTTTTCTTCCAAAATTGCCATTTTGCTGAGAGATTATTAGGGGAAGAGCAACATTCTGAAACAAAATCAGGTACAGTTGAGAGGTTTGGATATGCCTAATTCTATAAAGCAATTTATTTGCACATAAATCTCAACCTGTTAATGTAGGAAATCTGGACAAGGCTAAATATATTGGGGAAACTTATAAACAGTACAAAAAATTGCTCTTATATAAACTGAGACAGTTGATAGAATAACAGGTCTTGCTTTATCATGCATTTTTCTGTAGGTTATGAAGTCTGAAACTCAGTGTCTGTCATTATTTAGTGACTTCATTCCTAAATGATTTGACAGAAAACCACAAATTTTATGAGGAACAAACCAAAAATAAGAAGCAATAATCTCTTCATTCTGCAAAAATCTGGACAGTTTAGAGGTACAGTTCAGCCGGGGCTGTCTGAGTTTTCTGCCCCCCCCCTCACAAAATCATGGTCGAATGGAGCTTCCCCCCCTACAGCCATTCCAATGAATCATTACTTGGCTATTTCACCCCATTTACCATAAACACTAACCGGGAAAAGCCGAAAGACAAAAACCATAAACACTAATGTGCATACTGCTTTACTTCTGCAATGATTTGGACTTCATTTGAAAGTTTTATTTTGCATTTTACAGCGCAAACACTAATAGATATCATATCTGCTAAACAAAGCAATGCAGTCTCACAATGAAAACAGACTTAGCATTAAAATGTCTCTGCCCTTGAAAACTCACATTCACTGAAACAGCATTGAAACCCACATTCAAAGAAAATACATTTTGCCAGTGGCAGATTAACTTTGGGTTTGGACTGTTTTCAAATCACAGGCCCCTTGCACACTAAACATACACATGCTCTTTCATACACCTTCCTGATTGTATTAAATTATATTTCTTGTACAATACAGTAGAGTTTTAGAGGGTGTTTTAAATTTGTTTTGAAATTTGTCCAGTAAACAATGAAACAAAACGCATGCACCAGTGATGACAAAACTGCCCAATTCAGAAGATTTCCATCATAAAACTCTACTCAAACTTCTATAGTCCACCAGCATCAGTACATATGCACAATCTCTGAAGTAAAAGTCATCTAAATAATTCCACATTAAAGAGATCTGTAACTAATGAAGAGGCTGATGCTAGCAAACAACTTTGTATTTCATTGTTTCATCTGCAAATAAAGTGCCCATTACCCTTGAGGAATAAATTGCCTATCTTACACTAAAAAAATGATAAGCTAGTAATATTGCAATAGGGAATGGATGGCAAACAATAACAGGTTCATAGTTACTAGGTATCTTCACCAAAAAGGAGTGCAGTGTCCACCCCCTTTGCAAAGTACAGTATCAGCAATGCATCTATCTACTATGGGAGTAGAACCCACAGCCTTCTGCATCAAAAGCAAGTATATTACCTGTTGTGCTATTAACAAGGCAAGCAGACTCAGCATAAGCAGCACTAAACTTTTGCTCCCCTGCAGCTCTCAACTTTTTATAAAATCTACTCACTTAGCTGTATCTCTGAACTTTGCAGCACAAAGAAATCTGGAAAAAGCCAAAGTTTATTGTGGGGGGACAAAAGCCCCAAAACCAGGGATGCATTTTAAACATTGCTTGTATAATGTTGGAAAGTTGCTAGAATAAAATGCTGTGTGTTGCCACCATATATTTCACTACCAAGCCTTAAACCCAGGACCCTGTGCAAAACAGTCAGAGCAACATACCACTATACCAAATCAGCTGTTTTGTGAAAGAGGAAAACGAAAACTTAATTGACTACCATTTAGTGAATTCAGTTTTCACCATAGCACATCTGTCAACCTCTTAGCACGAAACACTTGAACAAAGCCAATAATGGGTGAATACAGCCCCCAAACATTCAGCGAATTCAGTTCTCACCATAGCTCTCAATCTCTTAGCAAAAAACTCCCGGACAAAGCCAGTAATGGGGGAATATAGCCCCCAAACATATTCAGTGAATTCAGTTCTTACCATAGCTCTCAACCTTAGCACAAAAAATCTGGATGAAGCCAGTAATGTGGGAATACAATCCCAAAAATAGGGACAAATTTCAAATATCCATCTTAATACACTTAGAAAATTGCTAGAATAAAAGCTTTTGCATTACCATGCACTTTCTGAAGAAAATGAAGTCTGATATTCAAATGTATGTCATTTTTAACATTTATTAACCAGGAAAGTCTGACTTGGAACAAAAGCTAATTTTTAGCAGAGACCCAGGGAGAAACACTCCAGCTAAGACACATGTCTTTGTAAGATGGGAGAACACTAGAGGAAACAAGCACAGGGAGGGCATACAGACTCCACAGATAAGGTAAGGAACCCCAGCCAAGAATCAAACCAAAGAAACTATAGCTGTCATGCAACAATGCTACCACTGCACCAGTGTACTACCAGCTTTGCAAGGACACAAATACAGAAACCACAGATTTTATGAGGAATAGAACAAGTATGAGGGAAAAATCTGCAATGTTTTTACAAATGGTGGTGGGTAGGAAATTCAGGCTCTTGCCACCTGGGCTCAAGGTACAGGATTCAAGCCTTATTCTCTACCCACCACCATGTAGCACCTGGGATATTCCACACACACACACAGCAAGAAATCTGCATAAGGCCATAAATAAAAGTAGGACACAGGTCCAAAATATACAGACAATTTTTAAATGCTGCTCTTACAAACTTAGAAAGTTTAGTAGGTCTTGCATCAGTATGAATTTTCTGTAGGGTATGAAATCTGAAACTCAAAACACCTGTCAGTGAACCTCAGAATGTTGCAGAAATGCTCATCACTGTTGCTTAGTTTTCCAACTTGTAAAATAGCACCTGCTTTATGCAAAGAAAAAATCTGAGCAGATAACATCCAGCAGATCTTTATATAATTAAAAAAATGAATAAAAGGTGTGGTTACCTGCTCAGATGACTGTATCATTCTGGCCTGACATATTCTACCTGCAAAAGCATTCCATTTATTTATTTTTAATGGATAAGTGAGATAGATCTGGTGTGCCAAACTGAAATCTCCTGCTGGATACCAGCTATATTGCCAGTCTTCCATGAGTGTCTCAGTTTATTTCTGCAGCACTAACTTAAACATTTATTGTCTAATTAACACGGTTTTCTTTTCTATGACTGAAGTAAGCCTTGTTTTTTTAAGTCAATTGTTGACCTTGCTTTGCAAGTTCATACACAGTTTTAGATGCCTGACAAAACACAGTGTTCCACATTACACCCATTATGTACCACCAGAGATCAGCTGCAAGTAAAATCACATCTTATTTTAAGGTCTAAATAAAACTATGCAAAGGCAAGATCAGCAGCTCAAAACAAAATACTTTCGGCTAAACCATTGCATCTCATGACAGTGCAGAAATACGTGAATTATATGATAGGATTTCCCATCTTAAAATAGTTTTTAATACTTATAAGAGGCAGCATCTGAAAATAATGGATCTTTTCGGAAGTGTACAGGCCAGGGGCAACATTTTAAGGGTTGAGTACATTTTTTAAATGATAGGTGGTGGTGGCAGCAAAATGAGGTTTGAGTACAGAATATGAATTTCTAAATACACCTCTGCACATAGCTCTCAACCCTTTTCCTCCAGTCATGTCCACATCCATAAACAATCAGAAACACTTCTAAATTGTTAATATTAACTTGATAAATTCACAGAATAAGATAATGTGAATTAATATGCATTTTTAAAATAAAATAAGCCTATTACTCTAATTAGTATCTTATTTATTAAGTGCGGTCTATCAATTTCTCTACACAAAACACCAGTTTTAGAAGAGATTAGAAGGGATGCAGAGCAGGCTTTTCAACCAAAATCATTGACAGTTGATACCATTAAAAAATCCCCTCTCACCATCCTCTGACAAAAAAGAAACCAGGATAAAGGGCATATGTCAAATGCAATTTAAACTTCTGTATAAAATGCAGCACATATAAGATGGAGTAGAATATATTCATTACATACTAAACATCTATTCAGTTTTTTTTTTTTTTTTTTTGCTGGAAGAAATACAAATCTATGCAATCTCAAGAACAATGTTAAAGACAAAACTGCACGTAACTAGCATTACAATGATGTTCTACAACAATTATTATTATTATTATTATTATTATTATTATTATTATTATTATTATTATTATTATTATTATTATTATTATTATTATATTTTTACAAACAAAATGTCCCTATCTCTGTTTGTTACACTTATTAATCAGGATTAAATAATCATCCTTACATATACTACTTTTAAGAGTTACCCTGACATTGAGTTACTTTACTGACTAAATGCAAGTAGACTAGCAACTGTCACTATCTCTTTATTTACAAAGGAACATACTTATACTTACTTTAGTTCTGCACTTTCACTCTGTTCTTCTTCTAACTTCTTTTCTTTCTTCTTCTTTCTTCAGTTCTTGTTCTTCTTCTGTTCTTCCTTCAAGTTCAGGCTCAGCACAGGCTACACAGCACAGCTGACAAAATATTATACCTCCCAATAAAAAAAAATAAAATCCAATGGCAAATTAAATTATTAATAAAACAATCGGTCCTTAATCCCGTGTGTCACGAATCACGATTACGAATCAATCCACAAGCCCACTGACTATCTGTCTGATTGATTCTTGCTCTTTTCCCAGCACATAAAGCCCGGGAAGAGAGCGACAACCAATCAGCAGCATTTCGCCCGGCAGCAGCAAGCACGTCATGACGTGTCTGCGGACATCGCAGTCCGAGCCCCTTCCAATTCTATGCGGTTTGGAACCGCATAGACTTCTGTGCATCACAATGATGCCTTAATGACTCCACCGGGCTGCAATAAAAACAAAAAAAAATCTATTTAAAACCGCCGCAACCCGAGGTGGTTAAAATGCGCATGCGCATACTTCCGAGTCGCGGACTCGGAGAGACAAATTTGCTTAAACAAAAAAAAATTACATCTACTGCTGTCAAACAAGAAAAGGTACTTTTTTGTTTACATTTTCTTGTTTTTAGCTGAGGGGGCTGCAGTCCGGCAGTCCGATGCCACGAGCCACCCCTGCTCTAAGGCCAGTCAAAGGTATATGTTCTTTTCCCCACTGCAGTGCAATCCTGATGTTAGTATATATAGTTAGGTGGGTGTGGGGGGCACAACCCTCTACATTTGGGGGGTGTGGGGTGCATAGCCTCCCACTTAATTTGGTTTTCTGTTGTCTGGTTTTGTTTTACATTATTTGGTAAAACCCAACTAGGTAGGGGACTACACCCCCCACACACACACCCTAACTATATATACTAACACCAGGATTGCACTACAGTGGGCAAAGGGACATATACCTTTGACTTGCCTTAGAGTACTACTTGTCAGTGAAATGAGTTTTAGGTGAAATGAACTTTATGTGATTTGGTCTCGGTGAAATGGTCTTTCAGTGAAGTGATATGAATCCATATATATATATATATATATATATATATATATATATATATATATATATATATATATATATAGGTTCATTGTTTACAAAGTTTTCTGCTGAGTATAACCTTCAGCTAATTATACCATTAATGACTAAATGAAGATGACCAGTTAAAACAGATTTTATTTTTTCTTTAAACAGAGAACAAAATAAAATAAAAATATTACAAATATTGACAAGAATAATACTGCATTAAACATGCATATAAAATGTATAAAAAATAGAGGATCATAGGATGCCACTGAGCAAAATTCTTTATTAAATTGAGCGCTTTTGTCAGGCGTTTACCACTAGACTTCTTCAGAGTACAGTAACAAAAGACACCTTTCCTGGCTGGTTAAATGCAAAATGTTCCTGTCACATGATATAATAAAATCATCATATTGGTTAAAACTTCTCTATACAATTTAAAAAACATAAACATCCATATCTTGGCTGTTTTGACCATTAAGTAATTTGTAAACCATGAAATCCTAAAATGAACAATAGAAAACATAGCAAACTTTGCTTAGTGTTTAAACATCACTAACATGATTAAAACCCATACATATGTCGAAATGCACACTTGTGTATATCTGTGTATATATGCACATCAACAATGTTACATGCTCTGCTAAACAAAACAACTTGCTAAATTAGAAATTTTGTTATGACCACTTTCCTACCCCATGATGTATACACATCATATTAATGATCAGTAGACTCTTTGAAAATGTCTAAATCAACATTATTAATAAAACTGCCCTTATATTTATTAAGAAAAATGAAACTCTGATTTGAGTTTCAAATTAACTAGAGATGGACAGTGTTTCATTCAAACCATAGTTGTTATTGACCGCATTGCACCTCAATTGCCAGAGCAATTCTCTATATTCGAAGATCACTTCAACTGGCCTACCCCTTGTATCATCAGTCTGAATTTGTTCCAGTGCTGAAAATTTAAAATGATGTTGTGGGTGCTCTAAAATATGCTTGGCCAGTGCGTTCTTGGAATTACCTTTTCTAATATCATATACATGCTGATATATACGTTTGTATAATTTATTAATTGTTTTACCTATATAAAATTTTTCACATAGATGACAAATCGCTATGTAAACCAATCCTTTGCTCTGGCAATTAAACTTTTTATTAAGGTGCACATTCCCATAACCTTTTATATAGATAATCTTCAGTAGTATAAGGGCTAGCCATCATTCCTTGTTGATCAATATTGTGAATGTTACCTAAACAGGGCCTATTCATATCACACACAGTACCTAGAAGTGGATAAAATTACCCCATCATTCTTTTGTTGGAAACCTCATCATATAAAATTTCTAATAATCACTTTTCACAAGCCAAGTCATTGCAGATTTAGGTCTTTTAAAGAATATCTGCAGGATTCAATAAACTCTGTGTATGCTCTGTGTAGAGCATACATGAGGTGTATCCATGTACACATCCACAAAGTGTTGTCGGTAGCACATACTGCATATTTATGATGCGCATTGCACCTAAGTGAGGTTGAACAGTGATCCCAGTTGCATAAGCCATGAAACCTCATAGAACAGCAAGGGTAATGTATGTATGTAGAGTATGCAGTGAGTCCATCTGTCCTGAATGACAATCTGAAATCCACAAATCTTACCCCATCTTGTATTCTTTTCTTTTTTTTTTTTGTGTTATTTTTAGTCTTCCTGCATGTTTGCACGATGTGCTGTGGCTCTTGCTGATGGTTATCAGGATTGCACAGCAGGACTTCCCATGTATCAGACATGACCCAGACATCTAAAGGTAGAAACAGGATGCTTTCTATTCATATCACTGCACAATGCTGTGCCTCATGTAAAGCCGCTAAGTGGAGGTGCACTATGCTCATATAATCAGTAGTAAAACTACATTGATGACACTATCCTTATGGTGACATGGATTAAGTATTGGACTAAAGTGCAGATGGTCCTGGGTTCTAATCCAGGGAATGCATACTTTTTTTATCATGGTTTGACATTGGGGAATATCCAAATAAATTGGTACTGTAAGGAAATAACCGTAGAATCATCTTGGTTGATGCTCTTTGCCAATATATTTGAAAAAGGTGCACGGTGCTTAGCATCATACAAATATAAAAAAGCATCATACAAATATAAGTTTGCATAAATATATATATATATATATATATATATATATATATATATATATATATACACATATACAATATAGGTTTGCATGACAGTAAGCAGCATGCACCATTTTGAAATGTATGAAATTTTAGAGAGTGCGCACTCTCAGTAAATGCAAGTGGTAGGAAACCAAGGTATTTAATGGTGAAATACTGGGAATTCCACTTTATACATTGAGGTTTGATTTGTGAAACAATGGCTGGTGCAGGTGAAGGTGTGGGATTTACAGCACAGTGCTGGGGTTTCCAGAAGTCCAAGGTTTTTACTGGGTTCCTTGTTAGGGATCAAAGCCACGCCTGTTGCAGAAAAACTATACTGGCACCCAATACAAAGCAGAAGCCTGGGATAGTTTGACAAGGGCTTTTACTATTCCCCACACCTGTGAACAGAGTTGTCACCCACTATGATGACCTCTGTAGGAGAAAGGGGATACCCTCGATCAGTGGATCAGGGATTGTAACCATGATTTTCATGTATTACCTGAAAATACTCAAGCTGCCTATGTTAAACACAGGTATTCATAATGCTTTTTCGTTTCCATTTTTCCACAGCTGCAGGAGCGAGGGCCTCAAATGTGAGGTCCCATGCTAGGCAACTGGAGAGGATGAGACAAGCACGTGGCAAATAAGAATAATTATATAAAGTGCTATTATTGCAGTTTTAACAGTGATAGATGGATGGATTAGTTGCTATATCATACTTTGTTATTATTTTGGAAATGCATATCTGTACAGTACCTTTTAATACTACTTCTATCTACTGAAAATCCAGATTTAAGAATCACTGTTTTGCTCGGGTCATTGTAGGATTCATGGTTGCCTTGCAAGTACTTTATACAGACGTCAGTAAATAAATGAATGTCAAAAAATGTATGTTAAAATCCTATATAACTATCCATGTGTGTAAAAGCAACACTTGAAATATGTTCGTAATTATGGATCCTTGTACAACCAATATTTTATGATATATCCAGATATCCTACTCTAAAAGGTGGAGAGGTGTGGTCTGAAACCCAAAGCAACAATTGCACATTTCCAGATAACAGTGACATGAGCCTATAAAGTGTGAAACAAAAGAAAGTTTGCATTATGTTGTATTCCAAAGGAAAATTACAGTATTACAGTAAACACTGCTTGTAGCTTGTAATACCACACCCCCCATATATAAAAATCATCTGGTTACAATACTGTGTTAGCTTTACATCTATAAAAATATAGTACTGTTATGTAATCATCATTATAGCATTTGAAGTGCAGACCTCCAGACCTGTGCCTGCAATGGCCTGCTGTCACGTGTAAGCACTGTACATGTAGTCCAAGTAATACATGGATTTATTAGCAATTGTTTTTATTTTATGTAGACTGTAACAGAAGACAATAAAATTATTTTTGAAAAGCTTGTATAATGTGTGAAGTTGCTAATGTTCTCCTTTTTTTCTCTCACCCCACCCCATATCTTCTTTTTCTTATTTATGTATTACTTATTTTTATTATTTTTTATTTCTTATTATTGTAATATTATTTCTTTAATCATATTTCACTCTATTATATAATTTTTGTTATTTCCTATCTTTTGTTTATTATGCATAATTTTTTCTTCTGCTTATGTTAAATTTCATTATTTATCATTCTGTTTGCATTGATATTATTAAACCTTTTATATGTTTGTTATATTTTTTCTTTTTGTAAAATCTTTGATTAATTTTGTTTCAGGTTTTATTTCATTTTTTTTTTCTTTTTGTAATTACTATAGCACAGCAGGGTAGGCTGGTTCCTGGTGATCCTCCTGTGCTTGCTCCACCAGCTGCAGCACCTAGGACAAGCACTTCTGGGCTGCCATCTGGTGGCACCCCCCTGCTGTCCCTGCCTTACCTGGACTCTCATGTAGATCTGCCCCAGGGGCCAGGAGTGTAGTCTGCTCTGGGAACAAAGGCAGAGGGGGTGCTTACACCACCCATGCAGAGTTGCCAGATGTGGTGCATAGGATTGTGCACCACACCATGGGCACACACCCATGCCTGATGGAGAACATGCTGTCCATGCTGTCTATTCTTGTATGGCAGACAGGCCATAGGCCAAGATGTTGGCCACTGCAGTCAGTGGTGCAGTGATGGAAGAGTGTTGACAGGCCAGTGGGTGAGAACTGGATTCACACTCTTACCATGCTGATGTCCATGGGACCTCAATTCACCTACACCCACCACAACCAAGGTGCTCACTCCATTTGTATTTTTCACTGAGTCTGTCTTTGTCTTGTATGTCTTGTTCCCCTGTACCTCACCTTCCAAACTTGTGTGCCCCAGACTTGGGTATGTCCCTCCCCCAACATTCCACTCTCTCATTTAAAAAAAAAAAAAAAAAAAAAAGAGCACCTGTCCTAAAAAAAATATCGCTCCATACATAGCTCTCCATTTTGCAGATGTGTCTACTTGACACATCTAATTTGATCCAATTGGCTTCACAATGCAATTTTGCTGTTGTCACCTGTCTTTCTGGAGCTGATACTCCAAACATAGCTGAAAATGTGTACACGTGGCAAGTTGTTACTGTTGAAGAAATAGATAGCTATGGTTCTTCCCTACACCCTTCCTGCACATTTCTACCTTTCTTTGACTTTGTACCCCCTGCTTGCTCTCCATTTCACCACTTTCCTATATCTCCTTTTTTTTTCTTTAATGAATTATTGCATGATGATGCACAGCATGCACCATCACTAAGCTATGTTAAGCAGCAGTAGTATATAGAAATATATTTAACACTATAGTACACGCTTGTTAAAGTTATGCAGACACCCTATTTCAAACCTGATACCATTGCGCTTCTGCAACAATGCATTAACCCATCAAGCCACGGGGTCAG
Source organism: Protopterus annectens (assembly GCF_019279795.1). Classification (NCBI taxonomy): domain Eukaryota; kingdom Metazoa; phylum Chordata; order Ceratodontiformes; family Protopteridae; genus Protopterus; species Protopterus annectens. Next base: position 32,298,324 of record NC_056734.1, on the reverse strand, counting down.
TTAATGTGCAGCTATATTCTAAAGAAGGAATAATCATTGTTATGTTTTCCCAAGTAAGTGCATTTGTGTGATGCTGCTCATCTTGCAGAATCGCTCAGCAACATATTAATTCAATATTATGCAGTTTCCTTCACTCCCAGCTGTAAAATACATGTGAGGACATGTGAGGAGTGTTAGACCATAGTACAGATGTCCCAGGGTTCTAATCCAGGATATGCATGCTTTATTTCTACTATTGTGAGATTGAAGCTAACACAAATGAACTCAAGATGGAACTGCACATTTTGGAACTTACTTTTTTCATAGATTTGCAAAAGGTGCACATCTGTTACCATTGCACAAACCAATGTAGTTGTTTTAAAGTGTCTGTGCGATGCTAAGTGGCACACACCTTTTGAAATGTATCCCAGTTTCTACATCAGTGCTATTGGCAGGAAACACATGCTGTTTCACATGTAATGGTTTAAGGACTGTTACAATGTAACTATTGGAACCTTCACCCTGCTTTCTGTGTGACATCTTCCCATTTATTGTGACTTATGTGGTGTCTGCAGGTTTGTGCAAACCACATACCAAAGTGAGGAACTGATAACACATAAAAATGGAAGCCAGTACCATAGGCTTCAAACAAAGTAAAATATTACTATTTTAACACACATGGCCACACAGTCAGTTAAGTATCAACTAATTGAAAGCATAATCAACACAAACTGTTAATTGGTATGTACCTATACCTATATAAATACTTGTTGCTTCATTAACTGTAATGTGGGGTGTGGTCATGGTTTAGCTAATTAAAACATGACCACACTTCACATTTTGGGTCCAGATGGTACCAGGTTTAAAAACAGCACCATGTAATTCTTTCATTTGTTCCTTTGCATATGTGTTGGGAGTTTGGAATGATGCTTTACAGCAACACATTTTCTCACATTTAAGCATTTATGCACAATGTGCACCATTGAATGGTAAATTCTTACAAAATAAATGAATAAGCTCCTGTATTCCATTGCCATTGCAGTGCAATGCTGCACATCATGCACCGTCACACAATAATTCTGTAAAAAAAAGAAATGGGGAGATAGGAAAGTGGTGAAATGGGGAGCAGGTGGGAGAAAAACAAAGTGAAAGGAAGGTAGGCGTGTGCAGGAAGGGTATAGGGAAGAACCATAGCTTACTATTCTTCAACAGTAACAATTGGGCACATAAACGCATTTTCAGCTGTGTTTGGACTGTCCCCTCCAGAGAGAGGGGTGATAACAACATAATTGTGTTATGAAGAAAACTGGACCAAATTAGGTTTGTCAAGTAGACACATCTATGAAATTGAAAGCTATGTATGGGATATTTTTTTGGAACAGGTGCCCTTTTTATTGTTTTTTTAAAGGAGAGAGTGGAATGTTGGAGGAGGTACATAGGCAAGTCTGGGGGAGGCAAGTTGAGAAATTGAGGATGTATTTGCAGACAGACGACATACAAGACAAGGACAGTGTCAGTGAAGAACACAAGTGGGGGTGAATACCTTGGTTGGGGTGGGGGTTGGGGAATCTAGCCTATGTACATCATGTTTAGTGACAGTGAGAATCAAGTCCACACCCAATGGACTGTCATCACTGTCACCTCACTGTGTCAATGGCTACTGTGTCTGACATCTGCTTCTTCTTGTGTTATTAATGACAATGGAGAGCAGTGTCTCCACTCATAGCTGTGCACCAATTGTGTGGCATACAGTTGTATGCACCAAACCTGGTAGCTCAGCTTGGGTGACAAAATCACCCCCTCTGCCTCTGCTCCAAGAGGGAACCACAGGCCTATCATCTGGGGCAGAACTACCTGAGGATGTAGGTAGGGCAAGGACTGCAGAGGAGGGTGCTGCCAGGCTGCAGTCCAGAAGTGCTGAGCCTTGGTTCTATAGCCGGTGGAGGCAGTATAGGCATACCATGGGGGGCTGTCCTATCCTGCCATGGTGGAGTAATATGAAATGAAAAAAAAAATTAAAAAAAAAAACATAACACAGAATAATGTACAAAATAACATTTACATAAAAAAATATACAAAATAAGTATTATAATGGAAACTATGATTAGAAACATAATATAATAATCAAATAAAAATATGAAAGAAAGACAAGGAGTGGAGTAAGAGGAAAAAAAGAACATTAATAACTGCACAGATAATATACAAAGCTTTCTACAAATAATTACTATATTATGTTACATTTTAATTATAACAATAACAAATGCTAATAAATAACTTCATTAAGTTGAATACTACCCAACTGCTAACACAGACACACTATACTAAAGATAAGACTGCATCCAGCAATCATTCATGCTTGCATATCTTGAGCATATTCATGTTGCATGTAAAATGCTTACAATTGACAGCGGGCTAGCTGGGGCACAGGTACAGTGGTCTGCACTTCCACTGCTATCATTATGAATAAGTAACAGTACTCAATGTTACTGAAGACAAGCTAAACCATTATTGTAAAGAGCTGCCCTTAAATTTGGGGAGTGTGTTATCCAAACCATAAGCAGTGACCAATCTAAAAGTGTACTTTCCATTTGGAATACAGCATAATGCCAGCATTCTTTCCTTTTACACTGGTTTATATACAGGTTCACTGTTATAATTTTAACAATCTGCAGTATGCTCTTGTCTCTGGTGTATAGATAATGATTTACATTGCAATATTTATGTCAACTAACGCGTCTTATATAGTTTGGAAGTGTAGTTTTCTAAATTACAACCCCTATCTACTCTGTTATACTGGACTGTTGTTTTACATATGTTAAACATATTAATACATGCACAATATTGCATTACAGTGAACAAATGCATACTCAAAATGATACAAGTGTTTAGCACAATAAGCTGAATTTACTCCTAATGCTAAAATACCAGTACTGTTTTGAAGCATACACGCCACTTGCATCTCTCATCCTTCTCAGTCTTCCCACTTAGGCTTGTACATTTAATGTTCTCTCCACATTAGCTGCATGGAAAAATATAAACACATTAAGATCAGAAATCAATAACAGATGCTATTGCTTCATAATTCAAGCAGTGCCTGTAAGTGATACTCACACATTTGTGGAGTGCCATCAGTTCTACATTCATCCATCCAACGTTCGGGGGTATCCCTCTTCCTCATCCTGAGGTCTCAGTTAGTGATTTATACATGCTTTTTCAGTGTGGGAGATGGTGGTAACAGCGTATAAATCCCAGGCCAAACTATTCCATGCATCCAATTTGTAATCTGATCCATGATAGTGCTCCTGAAACAGCAGGGGATAATAATTATTCACTAGACATCCTGGAAACACTTTGGACTCCTGCACATCTCACCTTTGAGAACAAAATCTCAAATCTTTACCCTGAATGCCAGCCATATGTAATGCGGACAGACACCAATGTACAATGTGTTTTCCCACCAATTACAGTTATAACAGATACTCAGAATGCAGAACAGTACAATCTACAACATCTGAAAATAGTGCATGCTGCTTAGCTTCGTGCAAACACAGTCAAGGTATTTGCGCAAAACTAAATAAGTGCAATATGTGTAATAATGCAGATATTAATAGAAAAAATGACCAGCTGACAATATGACTGTCTCATCCATTGTGACAATAATTATTATGTAAGAAATACTAGGTCAACTGCTATAATTTATTATGTGAAGTGGAATACCATTAAAAAGGACAGGAGTCTTTGATATTAGAAGCCTGGACCTTAACTATGATAGTCCTATGCTCACTGTTTTGCCCACAAGAATGAAGACACAACTATCTAGAAGGCATTGCATTGCTAGCTATTACAAAGGCACTTAAGAAAAAAAACAAGGCTACAAAACTTGTATTCAAACCCAGGACCATGTAAATTAAAAGTGACACTTAACTCCTTCCAACACTGGAGAAGTTACACAAGCTGTGGCTACATTTTTATCTAATGTAAGGTTCATAAAAGCTCAAAATGTGAGAAAGAAATTGATAATATGCAGAAAAATAATTAAATTTATGATATATATATATATATATATATATATATATATATATATATATATATATATATAGTCCAAGTTGTTAGTACACAGGTAATATGCCTACATACATGTTTAAAGCTAAAAGAAAACAAGTTAAAAATAAAGAAGGTGATAAAAATAAGTTAAAGAAGATAAACCATAGGCCAAGATGAGTATCAAAATAAAATACAGATGAAAAAGTACCATTAGTAGGATAACGTTACACATAAAAAACCAGTACATTAAACACAGTATGGTTAACGCTTCAGCGACAGAAAAACTAACCATAAAGTGGCAATTTAAAGCAGCATGACACAACTATATCATACATGTGCATTGCAGAATCAGCTTGAGAAAATAGATCAAAATAAAGATAAGAATAGCAATATAAAAGCAATCTAGAATAGAATTTAGTATAAGGAGCAATACATTCAATATAATTAGGTTTATTAATCAAGGAGAATTAGTGTGTCACTCATAGTGATGTTCTCAAAACATGATCAAGTTATATCCTCTGGAAATAAAAACTTATAGAAGTTGGAGCTTATGTTTGTTATAGACACTTAGGGTATGATTAAGTATCCTGGCATTCCTTAGGGTTTATTTCTTTGACAATATTTTTGTGTGTGAACTTAGGTGCATGCTTTGACGATGGAGAGAAGGCTTTCCAGCAGGGTTTCCTATAGACCTCTGTCTCAAAAACAAACTCTGCCTTTGAGCATTGCTCCTATGAAACCAAAACTTAAAAAAATTAGTTTTTTGGTCGCAGTCAATAAAAAACTTCGCTCAAACTACCACCCCTCAAAAAACAGCTGCAACCACAAAAAAAACCATCACCATAATCAAAAATAATATTACCACAAAGATTTTAAATTTAAATATAGGATTAAATATTATTAAATCCTCCCATAAAAGTAAATCCTCCAGAAGTGAAAGAAAACCAAGTTAGGAAAAGATGAGGAAGAAACTGCACAGGATACCAATAACAAGTAGAATAAAGGAAAATTTAGCCCTAGATCCTTTTCTAGCTAATCTAGGTTGGTATAACCTAAGGATATAGTTTGGATTAAATATTATTCCGTCACATATGATGGATTAGTTTCCATAAGAGTTTTTCAGCAATAGACCTATATGGTACCAGTATGTGATTTAGGATTTTTTTATATTTTTTTTTTTATATTATATTTATGGTATTTTATGTATTGCTTTTTCATTCTGATTTGTCAATGCAAGCACATGATATGTATGTATATCCTAAATTTAAACAGATGGTTTAAGCTTTGCTGTGCTGTCATATGTTAGTTGTTTGTGGTAAAAGCGCTACCATACTACAGTTTGGCCTGTGTTTTATACTAATAAACCTGTGTTTAATCTACTGGGAATTCATCTTTATCAAGATTTTGGCCTATGGTGCACCTTCTTATGTTTTAACTATGCCTACATACATGTTCAATCAAGATCAAAATGCAATGCATCTTTAGAACAATGCATGGGTGCCTTAAAGCTGTTGTTCTCACATATACCACTGTAGCAAGCATTAACACTCATTCATCCCACAAGCAACTTCAACAGGGAATGTACATTTTTTTATTGAAATAATATATGTTAGACATGCATTTAGTTAAATGTTTAAACTGGAAAATACTGCACTTAGTCCTTACACAGGCTGTTATGACTCTTGTTGTAAAATAAACAACACTGTCCTAACATGATGTGTTCCTTGGCCAGTCAGCAATCATCTGACCAGTACTGTGGCACAGATCATGTGTTAAAACAATGCTATATTGTTGCCTTTACAATGTTGAAATATATTAAGAGGGAGTATGTTATGCAGTTGGCTATTAAGTAAAGCCATGTTGGCTAGCGCAAACAAGCACTGACTCTTATATTGTGGATGGGGGGCAGAGGCATCCATCCCTATGTGAGCCTGTGAGATATCTCCCATAGCACACATCTGAAGCATTTGGGAAATGGGGAACATATGGAATTCATGTTAGCTGGCAGGTTCGCCAGCACATGTGACAGATGATACACATGCCATTAAACATGACTTGGCAGTTTGAGATGTACACACCATGGTTAATGTGGACCCTTTCCTGTTCCTCATTCCTTGCTGGCATGTGTACATGACTCCAGTGTAAGGCACACTTTAATTTAGGGTAATGCAATACATGTTACAATTGTAGCTTTCATCTGAAAATATATTCAGAACTAATGTTTAAATTTGCCATGTTGTAGCATACCATGCAGTGATGTTTTAAAAACATGGAAGATGATGCTTGTAACACACCAAGAATGCCCACAGCTAGTCTTTGGAATGTCCCAGTGAGTAGGAATTGCATTTAAACACAAACCTTACTTTCTACTGGGATGGTTTCCTGCAGCTGCCTCTGTCTTTGAATCAATGCTGATATAGGTCACTCAGTTCCTCCAGTGTCTATATGTCCTGCAAACATTTCAACTTCACTTTGTCTGGCTATTGCCAGCAGCAGCAGTGTCTTCAGACTGTTTTACAGACAGATGCATTTAAAAATCAGCAGATAATTACAATTTTTGTGTGCCTACTTTCTGTCTGTACTCCAGTATTTTCTCAATACACAAACCAAAAAAAAAAGAAAATGGAGACAACATGAATACTTTTATATCTTGTTGTCTAGCTCCACAGGATTGGTGGATTAGCATGCAGTTCAGCTGTGTGTGCTGTAATTAGCATCTCTGAAGCACAGACTAGGACACAGGCAATCAGTTATTGCTGTACTCTATTATAAAAAGGTAAATGAGTAGCTGGGTGAACTGACTGATGTGGATGAGAGTTAGTAAATGATTGTAATTCAGATAAACGTTTCGTCTGATTCACAATATTTCGATAGAGGAGTATTGCACTCTATCAGGTATGCATCTATCTTGTAACCTAAATAATGCATATGCTGGAATGTAGATAACAAAAAATGTGAAGTAAATCTGTATGCATTTGTTAGAAGCAAACTCATTACATTGCCTTCTTTACCAGCAATATGACAGGTACACAGGATATAGAGTAGGCATAAAGTATAATGCTGTGAGTACACGTTCCATGCAAAGATCCTTTGATAGTACTTTTAACATTTCCCAGTTGTTTGCTTAACAACATTGTCAATGACCCTGTTATTTAATGTTTTTTTGGGGGGTTGGAGATGGTCTTCTGCTATGGCACAAACTAGAGTGGACTGTTATATTGGGTGGGGGACATAGTTCAGTATCTGTTAGAGCACAATCAAGAATATGTTGCTGTTGTTACTCTCTTAGTTCTGTAATCACCCTTGTTATTTACTGCCCACTATTGAATCTTTACAGTTTAATCCACTTTTGAATATTGGGAGCCTTCCTTTAATGCATTATCTGTACAACAATTTGTACTTTAGTGATCATTATATGTATTACCATTATTTTGTCTTTCAGTAAACTATATGCCCCCTAGATGTAGGCCATCATTCTCTGAGGCTGAAAATTAGCTGATTATATATACTCTCAGAAAAAAAACATAAAGTCCTGCTGTCAAGAGGGCAGGCAAAAAATGGCTGAATGTGTGGAATTCTAGGATGACTTTGTCCAAACTATCAACAGGGTGGGACAAAAGATTTGCACATATGAGCAGGTGCATCATACAGCTACTGATATGATCCATGCAGCTAGGAAGTGTGCAGCTGAAGTGGCACGTGATCATGAGGTCACTGTGGTGGGCCTGCAGCAGAGGAACCCCTCAGCACTACTGAAGAATTCCTGGCAAATATTGCCACTCAGGAAAGCTCCCAGCAGTCCAGCAGTCATTATGTCCTTGACTTGGTTGCCACTCCTGCAACTCAAGAGGAGCATCCAGGTAGGCTTTGTTAGATCATCAGTACAATAAGGTTGCATTCATTCTGCACTAGTGTATATATTTTTAATGTGTGGCAGGTTTCTTTTTTGGTGGGGGGTAAGTAAGATAGCTGCAGTGTGCAGGTCCTTTATCTGCCAAAGAGGAATTCCTGGCACATATCTCCACACAGGAGAGATGCCAGTAATAATTGAGACACTATTTTCTGGATGTGGCTGACACTCCCACATCACATGTGGGGTTGCCAGGTATGCTTTGTTACATCATGATTAAAATAGTGCTGCATTCTGTCATAATAAGTGTATACAGTTGTGTCTAGCTGTATGTGTGTTCATTGGGGGTATTTCAGGTAGAGGCATTATTTTAAGGTTACCAGCTCAATGATAAAAAAGACAAAACCAACTGCTACACAAGAAGGAGCCAGGGATCTGCACACCAAATTCGAAAATCTGTAAAAAATGTCTAAACCAAGTAAGTAAACTTGTACTCAACGTTTATTTAAGCCACAAAGTCTCTGTTTAGCTTTTCGTCGGTGACTCCTCACCAACTTCCGCAGAACAGGAAATAAACACATTCAACACATCCTGCTTAAATACTGCAATGTGACTCCCTACTTTTGCCACACTGCCAACAATGGTCGGAATACAAAATTTCAATATATTAAAAAGAACATACAAAAAGGCATATGACTATTTAAAAACATATATAAATATAAAACACTCCCTTAACAATGTAAAATTAAAAAAAACAATAAGTCAATAGCCAACAGGCTTGATTTGGAAAAAAGAAACCAGAAATATGTATTGAAATAAAATAAAATAAATAACTCACTTCATGGTTAATAAATTAGACCCATGATGGAGCAATGCATGTGCAAAATTTTTTTTTTTAAAAACAAAGGCTACTGAAAAACATGTATCATAATTTTGCACATTAACGTATGAAATAGCAAAACTACCTTATCAACCTTTTCAATTTCAAACACAGGAAATTGACATGTTGTTCAAGCCTGGAAAATGGTATGCTTCCAACCTCAATTGCCAAAGCAATTCTCTGAGTTCCAACAAATAGGAAACAGGGCCCCCCCCTGTTATCATGCACAATCTGATCAATCACTGTGAAGCTAAACCCATGCCCCGGGCACTTGCTAATGTGTTTAGCAAGTGCATTAGCCATTTTTTTCTTTCTTGATGGCATATAGATGTTCATATAGGCGTTCATGTAGTTTCCAGTCAGTTTTCCCTGTATAGAAAGCCGGACATGAAGAACACTGGGCCAGGTAAACCCCATGTGTGCCGGCACAGTTGAACCTCCCCTGGATTTTGTACTTTCTCTCTCTGATCGCAAAATAAGTTCCCGCCTTCACGTATTGTCAGTATCTGCACATGCTGCATTTGAACATGCCCAAACGTGCCTGAGTAGGTCTAGGTTTCCTTTCAAGGATGTTTTTTTAAGTTGGAACCTCTCTTGTAAATGACTTGAGGATTTAACCCTAAAGCTGAAGGACCTTGATTGTCTGGTGTAAGTAAATACCAATTCTTCATAATAATAGAAGCGATAGCCCCCGCATCCAAACTGTAAGTAGTGATGAAGCTGCAGGCATAAATAGATCTAATCCGGGTATCATCAACCAACACACCTTGATCTGCAATAGACTGGCCCAAAATGGGGAGATATACCCCATTCTCCCTCTTGCGACTTACCTCATTACAGAGGTCTGAAATCAGATGGCCAGGATAACCCCTATTCAAAAAAAGGCCTCTGATAAACTCACATTCCTTTAAGAAATCACTGTCCCTTGTCACCATCCTGGATGCCCCGACCAGTTGGCCCTTGACTATCGACCTTTTCTGATGAAAGGGGTGGTTGCTTTCAAAGTGCAAATATGAGTTTGAAAAAGTAGGTTTGCGATGGATGTTGGCCATATAGCAACCCCTGTAGTTATCCTTAGACAGATCAATGCCCATATAAGCAATTTTCTCCATAGAAAAGTTAGAAGTGAACCAAAGGAATTCAGTAGATGTATTAAAACATTCCAGGATGGAGTCTGCTACCCCCCCCCCCCCTTGGAGAATGATGAAAATATCATCCGAAAATCGGGTATATCAAGGTCCTTCAGCTTTAGGGTTAAATCCTCAAGTCATTTACAAGAGAGGTTCCAAATTAAAAAAACATCCTTGAAAGGAAACCTAGACCTACTGAGGCACATTCGGGCATGTTCAAATGCAACATGTGCAGATACTGCCAATACGTGAAAGCGGGAACTTATTTTGCGATCAGAGAGAGAATGTACAAAATCCAGGGGAGGTTCAACTGTGCCAGCACACATGTGGTTTACCTGGCCCAGTGTTCTTCATGTCCGGCTTTCTATATAGGGAAAACTGACCAGAAACTGCATGGGCACCTATATGAACATCTATATGCAATCAAGAAATAAAAAATGGCTAATGCACTTGCTAAACACATTAGTGAGTGCCCGGGGCATGGGTTTAGCTTCACAGTGATTGATCAGATTGTGCATAATAACAGGGGGGGGACCCTGTTTCCTATTTGTTGGAACTCTGAGAATTGCTTTGGCAATTGAGGTTGGAAGCATACCATTTTCCAGGCTTAAACAACATGTTGTCAATTTCCTGTGTTTTGAAATTGAAACGTTTGATAAGGTAGTTTTGCTATTTCATATGTTAATGTGCAAAATTATGATACATGTTTTTCAGTAGCCTTTGTTTTTAAAAAAATGTTTTTGCACATGCGTTGCTCCATCATGGGTCTAATTTATTAACCATGAAGTGAGTTATTTATTTTATTTTATTTCAATACATATTTCTGGTTTCTTTTTTGCAAATCAAGCCTGTTGGCTATTGACTTACTGTTTTTTAATTTTACATCGTTAAGGGGGTGTTTTATATTTATATATGTTTTTAAATAGTCTTATGCCTTTTTGTATGTTCTTTTTAATATATTGAAATTTTGTACTCTGACCACAGGTGGCAGTGTGGCAAAAATAGGGAGTTATATTGCAGTATTTAAACAGGATGTGTTGAATGTGTTTATTTCCTGTTCTGAGGAAGTTGGTGAGGAGTCACCGACGAAAAGCTAAACAGAGACTTTGTGGCTTAAATAAATGTTGAATACAAGTTTACTTACTTGGTTTGGACATTTTTTACAGATTTTCGAATTTGGTGTGCAGATCTCTGGCTCCTCCTTGTGTAGCCATTATTTTAAGGTTGTCAGCCACATTCCTGATACAAGTTATTTCACCATACATACAGATGAGCAACAGTATTAATCCCTGTTATACTGTTAAATGTGTTCTGCTGTTGCCATTATGCCTTCTCTACTGTATACATATATATATATATATATATATATATATATATATATATATATATATATATATATATATGTGTGTGTGTGTGTGTGTGTGTGTGTGTGTACATATATCTATATCCCCATGTATTCTGGACCATATTCAAGATCATAGTAATTGACTGGCAGATTACAGACAAGTCATTAAAGATTGGAAACATTAAATAATATGACATAGAACTCAAACTCAATCTGCATACCCTTCAGATCTGTAATGGTGAAACAAAATCTGTTATTCCATCAGCTTGTATAGGCTTGCAGAGACATATTTTGTCACATTTTCACTATTCTAGACCCTTTGTACAACCACTATATGTGGCTTTGTGCACACTTATTGCTTAAGTGACTGACAAGTTTAAATGTATATATGTAATAGTGACAGCAGTGTAAATTGATTAACAAATAATGCAGCATAGTATTGCATGCATTAATGTTGTCCTGTTTTTCTTTTTATCACAGATGAACATGGATATAGTTTTGTGCCCCCTGTGTCACCTGAAGTCAATGTCTCATCTGAGTCTGATAGTGGCCAGACTGAGGCACAGTCAAAGGTTGCAGAGGCTGAATCTGACAGAGATGTTGACATGCAGCACCCACACTCAGGATCCCCAGACACAGCCAGTATGCATATGCATACCCAGTCCACTGAAGCCACAGATATTAGACAGTTGGTGGGTGAGGACATAGATCGGGGAAGTGTGGCTACCATGCCCTCAATGCCTTTGACACCATCCATAGCCAAACTGTTGGCAAGTTGCACAAAGGCAGACTGATACGAGATTGATAGGAGTACTCATCAAAGGCCTGCTATCCCTCCACCACCTGGTGTAGGTGTCTCCTCAAGTATCAGTTGAAGTATGTTTAGGGCCATAATGGAGGCACAGGCACTTTCAGAATATCGCTCCAAAAGAATGCTCAGGGTTCTAGACACAGCACAATCTGACATCCGTGAGAGGCACAGGATTGGTTCAATGACATGTATGAATGGGATGTGTTTGTGAGGGAGTGCGTGGAATGCACATTGTCTGTGATGGAATGTCTGCTGGGATGTGTCTGTGAGGGAGTGCAGGCTATCTGTCATAGAATGCACATTGTCTCTGATGGAAGGTCTGCTGGGAGAAGAGCGCCAACCTCTTTGGTGTAGGTCAGCAACTGCATCTGCTGAGAACCAAAGGGGCCATGCCCAATCAACCTCCCATAGTAGCAGTACATCTGCTGCTCTATTAGAGTGTGCTGCTCACACCCAGATGTAGCAGGCCATGGGGGTGTTCTTGTGAAAGGAGCACATCCAGCAGACATCGGTCACCCTCGGATAGTAGCACACCATCTGACCTTGGACATGGCGGTGACAGTGCAACTCCTGGCAGAGGAAGTTCTCATGGGTGGGGATGAAGAAGCACTCTCAGCTCTATCATGCATGGCTCACAGCTGTCCAACATACAGACATGTAGGGTTAGCACTGAGCTTGGCTGTGTTTATTCAGACATGCAAACACCAATGTCACACTGAGGGCACCTACCGACACACATGCTACAATTACATGATCCATCTTGCCTGCTGCCCTTACTGACTCACTCACGCACTCACTAACTTTTGTGTCAGCCTAAGCCTCCTGCACCCCCACAAACCACCCTGTGCAAGTGATGACTGTGTCACATCCCTGTTGTCTATCTTTTGGCTTTAGGTTTACTAAAGCTGTGTCTGATGCACAGAGTGACTACCTACAGTAATATGTATTTTTTATTCTGCATTTGTGCTGTTGGCCTAGAAATTGCACCCATGAGTTATATTGTATTTAGCTAGTTAGACAGTTGCTGGCATAATAATTTCTCTACTTTCTACTGGTTGCTTTTGTAAGATTTGTGACGTCAGTCAATGAAATGTGTCTCATTAATATATCTAGCCTTCTCTTTCAGGATTGTTTAGTGCTGACTTATGTGTGCACATCCAAAGTCAACCCATCAGATTCTGAGGTCTGGATTGTGTGTTAGCACTGTAGACAAATATCATCAGAGCAGTAATACAGTATGATGTTTTGTGTTTTTTTCATGCACATCACCATAGGTTCATAGGCTGCGACAAAGGTAGTGGCCTGATGGTGTTTAGAAACATAGCCGATACATTACAATATAATATGCTAAGGCAGATATAATACATGAACATGATTCTTACAGAAAGGACCACCCATATCCAGGATAGAATCAGCAGTGATCCATGGCAGATAACATTTTCACACCAAGTCAGCCAGTCTGTGCTTAAGCAGGTTAATGGATGTGCTCTGCTTGACATGGATTTGAAGCCTAATGCAGAGGACTGACAACATTTGAGACATATATGTGTCTCTCCAGCATCTACTATGTATGTCCTACTGTACATTGAGGTCTTTGAACAGGTGACTGTGGTCCCATATGACTTTAGGATGTGCAGCATATTCAGACCGTGATGTGCAGCATATTCAGCCCATTTGGGCCAAAGACAGCCATGCAATGCATACATGTTCTGCCTCAAAATTATACATACATATATATATATATATATATATATATATAGATAGATAGATATAGATATATGATACTACATACAGAGACAGCTGCTTCATTCTGCACACAGAAAACGCAAGTTGGAGACCCTCTGATGTTTTATTACTCAGAGATGTCTGAGGTCTGTCAATTTGCTGCAGGTGTCTGGGACAATACATATTAAAGGAAAGACTGTAGGCATTAATAGGACTGATGATGGATGAGTATAGGTGATTGACAACATTAATTGTTCTCAATGTAATGCCTTTGCTAATTGGATGTAAGATGTAGAATGCTTCCTCACCACAGTATGCACAGTTTGCAGTCAGCATGTGTTCCAAGTTATACTGAGGCAGAAATTGGGAATACTGTACTCTGGGTTATTTTTTAATAGGCAGGAACATTTATTAAGACCGGGTATGGTGACACATGTTTGTGCAGTTGTTATAACACCCATGGCTTTGTCAGTATTAATTAGTGGCACAAAGATGTTTTGCCACATATCCTCTGTTTTTTTTTTTACTTTTGATAAGTACATGCCAAGCAAGAGGGGTGATAGCATTGACACATCTGTTACCACATAGCTGACAGGTCTGCTGCTTGATGGGAGGTCTCCCACTTTGACTGATTGTTGTTGGACTGTGATCCCATTTGCAAACCACCTGATAACACAAGGTATGAAATTCACCTTGGTTGGTTTCTCATTATGATGAAATGTTGGATTGTGTTGACTGGCTTAACCAAGTCAAGATAGGATGAGTGCACAGCTTTGTGTATGACTCTGCTCACAGTCTTGATATCCCTCAGGTTTTGCAGCCACAAGCTACCATTGAGAACACCTAACTGTAACATATCTACTGTTTGGGGGTCACCTATTTCCTTTTGTCAGAGATGCATGCAGACTGTATCCACTGCCTTACAGTGAAGGTTGGATACAGTTATGGCACTATTATTCCAATTGTATGGAGACTGTGTTCCTAGTCTTGGGAGAGCAGTGATAACTTGCTCTTAGCAGATACCACAGGATGGTGTTGTGAGAGGGGGAATCTTTACAGCCACCTGTGTCTGCTAGCAGGTTTGGAATTTACAGTGGGTCAGTGTGTGAAATACCATCCAAATGTAGTTCAAAATACATCTGAGTGATATATATATATATATATATATATATATATATATATATATATATATATATATATATATATAGGGTCTATATTAGAAGGCTGAAGACGCATTCTTTCAAATGCGTCTTGGTCAAACTTAAAAGGCTGAAAACACACAATATCAAAGCGGCTGTTAAGCGAATTCTTTCCCTGGGAAAGAATTTGCTTGGCCACTTCAGTACTTTGCTGTTTCTGACACTGTAGTGTGGTCTCAGAGTTGGTATATTTAAGTAGGCGAGTGTGGGGGCGCAGCCCCCCACACTGGGGGGTGTGGGTGGCGAAGCCCCCCACTTAATGTAATGTTTGAAATTGATTTTTGTTTTTGTTGGAATAGCGATTTTTTTCCCTTGGAAAAAAAATCGCTGTTCTGACACTTCAACATTGTAAGCTTTCGCTTATATAGGGTCGATCAATCACCGTTCGCTTTTTTAAGCGTTAGGTGATTTAGTATAGACCCTATATATATATAAGTTTGCAGATGTAAATGAAGACAGACCTATGGTTATCCCTGGATATGTGTTATAAGTCATTAGCATATTTGCTATATGAGACTTTTTCATGGTGTCTCATTGGCTTGGATCCACTGAGGTGAGTGGCCTTCCAGGACCATTTTGTGCATATTGTATTTGTTTGTAAACAGCAGCTTCTTTCAATTACTGCAGAATGTAGTAGTGACAGACTTTCACCAGTATGGATTATATTTCTTGGCAGATCTGTCTTGGAGCATATCAGGCATAGCTCTATGTATTCATATATATAGACATGTAGACAGGAGATCATGGTGTACATTACTACAGCTGGCAATGTCCTTTGTGGAAACCTGAGCTTGGAAATTGATTATACCATAACTTAGGAGGCTGCAGTTACCTTGAATGATGTTTTTAATCCTCAGTCCTCCTTTAGCGAGTTCATTAGGTATTCCAAATTCTACACATACAGTTTAATGGTTGGATTAACAGTGCATGCACTACACATGTGCTGTTAAATTGTTCACTCATGTTGTTTATTTATTTTTTATTTTATTTATTTATTTAGCATTTGTTAACTGGGAAAGTCCGACTTGGAACAAAGCCAATTTTCAGCAGAGGCCTGGGGAGAAATGCTCCAGATGCATGTCTTTGCAACATGGGAGGAAATCGGAGCATCCAGAGGAAACCCACACGGATGCAGGGAGGACATGCAGACTCCACACAGAAGGCACCCCAGCCAAGAATCAAACCAGAGTATGAGTTGACAATGTTACCACTGCACCACTGCACCATCATATTGTTCAGGAACAGGTCTGACATAGTACAGACCCTTATTGGTTGGTGCAATATTTCTTCCATGGCATTTCAGTTAGCAAAATCCAGTTATGTTTGTGCAAGTGAGTTTGTCCAGGTGAGGCATTATTTGCACTGAATATAAAAAAAAATAATGTAAACTAGTCTTCCAGGGGAAACATAGGGGGAAATTATATGTGAGGATGGGAGTTATGAACATGGTATCTACATTGAGAATACTACTAGGAGGGGTATATGTGATCTAAGTGTTATTTAAATGGGAGTAACCTCTGGGGTTTACATTAGGAGGTCTTTCATAAGGTGTACCTAGAGTTCTGTAAATGATTGTTAAGTGGCTTAATTTCTGCTTGTTATGTAACAGAAGGTATGACAACTAGTTAAAGCTGTTAAGGATCTGCAGCAGCCAATTGAATTGTGAATTAAGTGTTGGTATTTCTGTATGTATGAGTGCAAAGTGTTAAGGCCTCTGCACATAAACCAAAACAGAGCATGTAATACAAAAAAAACTGTTAAAGCTCGCAGTGGGTGCATAACCACTAACCTTCAAACAAATACTCCTACTGTACATCCCTGTCACAAGTGTAGAGGTGGGATTTCTCCAAAAACAGATGTCATCCTAGTCTTCTAATTTTTTTAGCTACTACCATCATGGGTCACCACAGCACACCATCTGCTTCCATTTCCTCCTTTCCTCTGCATCTTGTTCTGTCACATCAACCACCTACATGTCCTTGGGTCACAACATCCATGAGCCTTACCTTAGTCCTTCCTCTTTTACTCTTACTAGAGACCTCCATCCTTAGCATCCATCTCCAAATATAGGTTCATAGGTTCATAGGTTTATACTAGGCTATCTGCCCTAAGGCATTTATAAGCCTAGCCCAAATTTTTGTGGCTTACGCCACCCCTTATATGAAAAAATACTGTGCCCATTAGTTTGTTGTGCCTCTGTCCAGCAGTGACACAGAGATGATTCCTGGGATAAACCTACGATCTCCCATCCACAGGTCAAGATTTCTCTTGAACAGAGCCAGCGAGGTGCTCTGCCTCACATGGATCAGGATTTTATTCCACAGCATAGGGAGTCTCTGAGTGATAAATCTATCCCTCCAGCATGTCCTATTTATATCCGTGCTAAGGTTTAAGTCGCTTGCTCTAGTGGTTTTGGTGGATTTGGATTTTTTGAGGTGGAGCATGTCCATTAAATCCGGGTTGGACATGGCCTTGTATGTCAGGCACATGTCACCTCTGAGCAGACGGTATGCAACTGAATAGAGCTTGAGTTTCTTCAATCTGGCAGCATATGACAGATTTTGGAGTCCCTTTATCCTTTTGGTGAGGAACTTTTGGGGTCTCTCCAATTGCTGCAGATGTCGGGTGAGATGCATCCCGAATGGGGCATTGTACTCGATCATTGGTCTGATAAGTGAAGAGTACAGGGGAACAATGACCTCACTAGATCTGGATGTGAATCCCTTCATGATCAGGTGGGCAATGTAGAAGGTCTTTCTAACCACTTTAGCAACATGAGTGTCAAAAGAAAGGCCACTGTCAACCTGGGTCCCCAGGTCCCTGATAACCTCTTCTGTGCTTAGTGGATTGCCACCTATATGGTAGCTTGGGGTTACCTTATTTTTCCTGAAGGGTATGACTATACATTTTTTGGCGTTTAACTTCAGGCCATGGCTCTGGCACCAGCTATCTGTTTCTGTGAGTCCCTTCTGAAGGATATCCGTGTCCGATGCACTTTCCACTATGGCACCCAGTTTGCAGTCGTCTGCAAACTTTGTCAGCCAAAGTCCTCCCATGTTGGCCTGTACTCTGAGAAGTAGATGCCGAACAATAGGGTGCCAAGGACCGAGCCCTGTGGGACACCACTTGTGACCAGCTTGGAGTCTGACATAGCGCCAGCAACTCTAACCCTGTGGGTTCTGTCCTTAAGCCAGTTTGCAACCCATCTTGTGACATATGGGTTTACATTTAAGCTGGTAAGTTTTTCTACAATACCCGAGTGGGGTATTGTGTCGAAGGCCTTTGCAAGGTCAAGGTAGGCTGTATGGACTGCCTTTCCCTCATCAATGGCCTTGGTGACTGTTTCAAAGAAGTCAACCAAGTTCAAAAGGCATGATCTTCCCTTGACAAAGCCAAACTGGGTCGGGTCCAATGTCTGCAAGTCCCCTATATCTTTGTTTATGAGCTCCATTATGATCCTCTCCATAGCTTTGCAGACTAGACTTGTTAAGCTTATGGGGCGGTAATTACCAGGGTCCGTAGAGGCACCGCCTTTGTGGAGTGGGACCACAGTTGCCATACGCCACTCCTTGGGCACGTATCCTGTGGTAAGGCTGAGATTAAACAGCTGCCTTATGTGCGGGTTTAATTCCTCATTTAGCTCGTGTAGCACACAGCCGGGGACACCATCCGGTCCCATTGATGCTGTGTTTTTAGCTTTAGAGAGAGCAGTTTTCACCTGCACATTTGAGATGTCTGGGAGGCTACACTCTGCTGGGATAGTTATCTCTCCTTTAGGGGGGGAGAGGGGGGTGAAGTTTGCACTGAACCTGTCTGCCAGTATGATGGCAATGTCTGTGGGTTCAGTGATTTTTGTATCATTTTGGACTAATTCTGAGCATATCTGGGAGTTTCCACCCAGGTTCCTAACATAGCTGAAAAAGGCCTTATGATTGTCCTTTGAATCCATGGCAATTTTTCTCTCAAAATTGGCCTTAGTTGATTTTATGAGTGCTCGTATTATTTTACTAATAATGATCAGGGGTGACTTCCCTTTTATGGATTTTGTTCTATCATGTAATAGCTTTCTCCTCTTATTGTAAAGTTTGTTAATGGCTGGGGTCCACCAGACTGGACATTTGCCCTTTGTGGAAAGAGTCTTGGTTTTATTTGGGATTGCCTGATCCATGCAGTCCTGGAGGTGTTCATAGAAGGCATTTGTAAGGGCTTCCGCAGCTTGGGTTGTGGTTTCCACTGGCTCAGGGGCCTTGAAGGATACCACACCAGTCTTGAGTAGTGTGAAGTTTGCTTTAGAGAAGTTCTTCACTGTGGTCTTTTTTGTTTGGGGTGGGGGCGGGATGTGGATTTCCAGTGAGATTAGTTTATGATCAGATCTCACCAATGAGGGATATACTTCGGTGTGGAGCATTTTGTCCCCATGTTTGTGATAATGAGATCTAGTATATTTTCTCCTCTCATGGGAACAGTGACTAGCTGTTCCATGGCATTTGAATTTATGAACTCCAGGAACCGTTGGGCTAGAAAGTTAGGGCTTGAGTAATGTTCCCAGTCTATATTCGGGTAGTTGAAGTCATCCAATATGATGGTGTTTGGAGATACATTTATACCCTCCAGTGTCTTCAGGAAGGCTGTGCGGGGTTCCTGAGTTTGAGAGGGTGGCCTGTAGCATGCTACAATTTGTAGAGCAGTTTTGCCTATGGTTAGTTGCACCTGGATGGTTTCCGAAGCTTTGTGCGTTGCCACCAACCTGGAGGTGTGGGTATCCTTTATAAATATGGATACACTCCCTCTTTTTGTGGTGTAGTCCAGGTTTTGGGGCCAGAACGCATGATATGAGGTAAAACCTAATAGTGCTGGGGTGCTCTCAGGAGCTTTGAACCAGGTTTCAGTTACAGCACAGACACCGATGTTCTCCATACTGAGAAGGGCCTCAAGTGCGTGAATTTTGAGATTTAGACTTCTGGCATTGAGCAGCATTACCCTCAGTTTCTTCCCATTTTTGTTTTCTAGGGTGGTAGGTTTAGAATTTGAGCCTTGCCTAAAAAAGGCACTATGGGGGTGGCAAGACCCTTAGCCAATATCCGGAATCCCAGGGGTGACAGGTGCAAGCCATCCCTTGCGAAGCAGCGTGGCTTGTCAAGCATGTCATCCCAGGCAGACAGACACTGGATCCCCTTTGAATGACACCAGACATTAAGCCAATTGTTAAAGCTGATCATCTTGTCTCTATATTGTGGCATCATTCTTGGTGAAGGAAGGATACTGCTCAGGGTCAGGGTCATACCTACCTGGGCTACATAATCAGAGAGCTCCTCTATGTCTTTTTCATGTAGTCCAGGGAGGTACATCTCAGGTCGTTCACACCAGCATGGACAATGACTGTGTCATATTTGTACTTGCCATGGAGTGACCAGAGTGCTTGTGTTATGTGGTGGATTCTAGCGCCCGATAGGCAGCTTACTGTGACCCTCTCCTTGTTCAGCCTGGTGAGTAGGAGGTCAGTGTGTCTGACTATGGAGTCACCTATGACAAGTATGTTTGGTGTTGTATTTGGCCTTAAGGGCTGTGACTGCTTTTCACACTGCTTTTGTGGTTTATGTGTTGCTTGCGGGGTGTCTTGAGGTAGCAGTTGTTTGGGTGTCTGCTTTGGAGGCCTCTGCTGTTTAGGTAAATTTTTACTCAGAGCCTCCGAGTATGTCTTTGTGTGTTTATGTGTTTGATTCAGTGGTGTGGTAGCATTATGTGAGGCTGGTTTTGTGGTGTGTGTAGTTGCCTTCTCCTCCTGTCTGGTCTTGCCAGTCCTGAGTTGAGAGAGCTCAGCCTCCAGTTTGGCTAAATAGCTGCATCTCTCGCAAGTATTTGTGTTATGTGGGAGGAGGAGAGGGTTGTCTGTGTACATGAGGCAATTATAACATTACCTCAAGATTCCCAGATTCACCAGCTGGACTAGAGAGGAGATTGACAACTGACCTTTGGACATGCTAGAATAATATTGGGAATTCCTTAATAATTGAAAACAAGGGCCAGTGGGGAGTGAGGGTGTAGTGCTTTTAATTTTTAGTGCTGACTTATATAATTGCTATAGAGGGCAAGTGCCAAGTAACTTGAGTGCAATGTATTACAAGTAACTAAATGCAAAAATGACAAACAGTAACTTTCTTTCAAGTGAAACAAGGAACTAGTACAGTAAGCAATGCAGATATCACTAGTGATCCACAGAAGCGCTGAGAAGCCACGTATTAGGTGGAATTAGCTTCCAGGGAAATAACAAGCAAACAAACAACAAGCATATAAACAAAGCTAGATTCAGCAGGCCTGGATCTAGTCTATGCTAGAGCAACATTAAAGAGTACACATTAATCTCTAGAAATGAATACAATATAGCATTAGCCAAAATAAAATACATGCTCTCAGATGACCTTTTACAAGGAGCTATAAATGAAAATCTTTATAATTATATATTCGTCCACAAACCTAAAATTCCTATCCTATTTGGTATTCCAAAAATTCATAAAGGAACAAATCCTGTGGTGTTTAGACCAATTGTGGCAGGTGCGGGGGGCATCACAGAACCTTTTGGTAAATTCATTGACTTTATTACAAAACAATACAATGAGAAATTAACTTATGTTTGTAAAGACTCTTGGGAATTTCTAAAATCTTTTCCCACCAATGTCTACACCCAAGAAATTTTAATGGTCACCATTGATATAAAAGATCTTTTTCCTAGCATACCCCATCAAATTGGTTTAGAATGGTTTGGTGACTTTCTTAACAAGGAAACAAATCTCAGCAATACTTTTAAAAATCTACTTGTAAAATTTATGTTAATAATACTGGAAAACAATTTTATATTTTTTAACGGCGAGATTTTCAAGCAAAAGAGAGGGGTGGCCATGGGAGCTGCCTGTGCCACGATTTACGCCAATGCAGTACTGCACATGTGGGAAAGCAAGTATATTTTTCAGCAAGTATGGGCAAAGCATATCATGTTTTATCATAGATTTTTAGATGACATATGTATATTATGGCAAGGCAGTAGGAATGAATTGGAGTTGTTTTTAGATTATATTAACTCTACAACTAGTTTCCTTCGCTTTACGCATGTCGTAAGTGAAAAAAATTTAAATTATTTGGATGTCACTATTTACAAAGACGAGAAAGCAAGACAGTTTCATTCTAAAATTTATCGGAAGCCAACCTTTTCGAATTCTTTATTACATTTCACTAGTCAACACCCCTTTTACCAGAAAAAAGGGATTGTAAAGGGGCAATTGATTAGGGTTTGTAGAATGTGCAGTAAAACCGACGATTTTGAGGAGGAAACTATTAAACTGCACAGCATGTTTTTGAAGCGTGGATATCCATTGGATTTATTATCCACCCTAACACAAGAAGTCACCAATTTAAGAGGTAGTTCTTACAAACCACTGTTAGGTATAGGACATACTGATGCAATTCTAGAATTAACAAAGCAGAAAAACACGCAAAAGGGCTGTGGCTTTGCATACACTTTCTCAAATAACAACACTGGGATAGAACAGTCTATGTCAAAATATTGGTCCATTTTAAAAATGCACGATGATTTTAACTCTATATTGGAGAGTAGACCAACATTTATTAGAAAAAAGGGTCCCAACCTTAAAGAAATATTTGAGAAAAGACCTCACTCACAGACTAAAAGAAATAATGTTAGAAAAGGAACTTATAAATGTGGAGCTTGTAAACAATGTAGTTTGGTTATTCATGACTCCCATTTATTCCTGAAGGCAAGGAGATTTGACATAAAGTCACAGGGACACTACACTTATGGTACAAAAGGAGTGGTCTACCTAGGAGTTTGTATCACGTGTAACAGTTTTTATGTTGGAAAGACAGAGAGGGAGTTCAGAAAAAGATTATATGAACACTCTTACGAAATAGAGAAAAAGAAGGAAAATAATGCTTTCTACAAGCATTCACTTAAATGTCCAAACTACAAGCTTAAATTTATAATTCTTGAACAGGTGTTACAAAATGAAAGAGGCGGAGATTGGGAAGCTACCCTGGAATCTAGAGAGTTAATTTGGCAACTTAGATTGGACGCGAACAAAACCCCAGGCTTAAATGACACTTTGAGCATAAGCTCAGTTTTAAAACTGAGAAGAGCCAGGCTTTAACACACAGTATAGGAAAGCCCCTACATCCATTGATCTAGATTTTTAAAATTGACTTTTAAAGCAATTTTTAGAAAAATGTCCTTTTTAATTTAACATGTATATTTATTATTTATTACATACAACATTCTTTTGATACACATTTATTCTGTGGCTTTTAACTTAACATGAAATTTTAGGCTTAGTGATCTTTAACACAATATACTTTTGCCCAAATATGTCTGGAAATGGCACGTGTAATCTTTACCATTTAATGGGCTTGGAAGGCATTGAATATAACTTGCACAAGATGCAATTAAAAGTATTGCACAGGACATGTTTAAAATAATACTGCAATTTATTTTTGAGTAACACATAGCATTGCAGTTTATTATGGTATAACGTATGTAACATTGATTATGTTTTTTAAACAAGCATATTGTTTAATAAGTAGATTTGAAGCATTGCATCTTTAAGAAACCATTTGCATAATTAATGAATCAATTTGTATTTAAGCAAATGTATATAAATGGCAAACACTGTTGTTTTATTGTCACTTGATAAAGCTCGGAAGGATCCGAGCGAAAGCGCTTGTGGTAACGTTCTGTGTGGTAACATTGTGTGGATTTTTCGAGTCTCTGTGGTGGAATAAACTTGGATTTTTTCAGTAGCAGCATTTGAATTATTGCTTCCGCTCACCCATTTTGGATTTGGCTGTTCCTGGTCTTTGTGGGTCTACATTTTTTCTATGCTAGAGCAAACAAGGTGTACCAATTTCAGTAAGATACAGTTCAAATATTCAGTCACTATAAACCTTTAACCAGAAATTCCCAGCTCAGAAGGGCAGAGTCCAGCCTCTTCTCCCACAAGAGTGCAGACCGCGAACCTTCTTAATGTAAAATAACTGGCCTGAAGCCCAAGTGCCTAAACCAGAACTAATACCCTTGGACACTGGGCTCTCAATCAGCAATTCCCAACTTAGAAGGATGAAAGCTACCTGTCCTGCCACCACAGTGCTTGCCACAAACCTTCCTAATGTAAAACAACTGGTCTGAAGCCCAAGTGCTTAATCCAAAAGACTTAGAATGATAGCTACACTTTAATTAAGTTACAACCAAGCAGTAATAAATACAATTGAATACTTCAGAGAATGTCTGGATTAGTGCTCAAGTTACACAGACAAAGCTAGATCCAGCAGGCCCGAATCCAGTCTATGCCACAGCAAACAAGGCGCACCAACTTCGGTAAGAAGCAGTTCAGATATGCATGCACTATAAGCCTTTAACCAGAAATTCCCAGCTCAGAAGGGCAGAGTCCAGCCTCTCCTCCCACAAGAGTGCAGACCATGAACCCTCTTAATGTAAAATAACTGGCCTGAAATCCCAAGTGCTTAAACCAGAATTAATACACTTTTAGAATAACAGACACTGAGCCCTCAAGCAGCAGTTCCCAACCTAGAAGGATGTAAGCTACCTGTTCTGCCACAACAGTGCAGACCACAAACCCTCTCCGTGCAAAACAACTGGTCCGAAGCCCAAGTGTTTAAACCAAAAGGCTTAGAATGAGTTACACCAAGCAGTAATAAATACAATTGAGTATTTTTAAGATGATGCAAAAGTAAAATGAAGTAGGTAGAAACACAAATACAGTAAAAGCAGATAATTTTTTTTTTTTTTTTTTTTTTTTTTTTTTTTTTTATCTGAACAAGTGCTGAGATCAAAGAAACAGATTTGAGTGCTGAAACTAGAAAACTGTGAACAAGTGCTGAGATCAAAGAAACAGATTTGAGTGCTGAAACTAGAAAACTGGCTAGTTATACCCAGCATCCCTCCTAAGCACATGTCCAAAGCAACACAATCTCACATCTCTGGCCTTGTCTCCAAGCCATATAAATTGAGATGACACTCTAATATACTAATTGCTAATTCTGTCCATCCTCAGCACACCCAATGCAAATCCTAACATCTGTAATTTTGTCAGCCTCTGTTATGACTCCTGTATTTGTGTCAGTGTCACCATTTCCAAACCGTATAACAGAGCTTTTCATGCTTTACACTATCTTGTAGACCTTCCCTTTCATTAATACTGGTCCCATTTGGTCACAAATCACTCCTGACACTCTTTTATACCCACTCCACCCTGCATGCAGTGTCTTCTTCACATCCCTATCGCACTCTCAGTTAATCTGAACTTTTGCTCCCAAGTATTTAACATCATACACCTTTGCCAACTTTACTTCCTGAAGTCTCCCTATTCCTCTAACCTCACACTCATTCACACACATATATTACATCTTAGTCCTTATGCCATTCATTCCTCTGTATAGCATAACACCACCTCTACAGAGTCTCCTAAACATGTTCCCTATTGTCAATACATATTACAATATCATCGGCAAAAATCATAGTCCATGGAGACTCCTGTGTGATCTCCTGTGTCAACCTTTCCGTCACCATTGCAAAGAGTTGTAATGATGTTTGTGCATTCAATAAAAGGAACGTCATTGCTGCTGGTCTTAAATTGCATGAGATGACATCCATCTCTCTTCTAGGCCAGTGTGTGCCCATGGCCTGTTGTGAGGAATATATATCCAATTATCTGATATAGCTGATGACATCAGTCGTGTCTGTGGAAGACATGAGGACAGTGTCCCATAGGCTGATGTAAAATGATCTGTATAACATCCACAAATAACTCACACACACCAAGTTGACTGTAGTGAGATTAGAACCCCTACCTAAATTTACTGACTAGAGAACACAGTACTTAATGCATGCACCGCAGCACAAGTCTGACTTTTACAGGAGTGCAGGTGATCTTATAGTAGGTGACATCATCAGGGCCTGTGGGGGACAAGAGGACTACTATGGGTCTATATTAAATAGTCAAAGTTTCAAAGCTTCAAACCTCATATTTTTGACAACATATGAGCAAAGTTTGAAAATTTGAAAATATAATACAAAATTTAAAAAAAAAATAACTGAATGCTCTGAGCAGGGGGGCAAGCCCCCCTGTACCCCCACACCACCTACTCAAATATACCAACTCCGAGATCGCACTTCAGTGCAGAAAAGGGAATTTTTCCCATTATGAACCATACGGAGCCATTGCTTTTAACTTTCAAGCTTTTCAAAGTTCCATCATATGGTATCAACCATATGACATTCGATCTCTGAAAAGTTTGAGTAATTAATAGGGACCCAACTACTGCACATGGATGATTTGGCAAGCACAAAAACAAATCAAAACCAAGCCATCTTCCAAGGAAGTGTTGGATACCCACTCCCAGGTTTCTTCATGAAGAGAGACACACATACCCAGTTGACTACAATGAGATTAGAACCTCTACCTATCTAAATTTACAGACTAGAGACAACAGTACTTAACATACATGCCATGGCACAAGTCTGATTTTAATATGACTGCAGGTGATCTTATAGCAGATTACATCAGCAGGCCCTGTGGGAGGCAAAAAGGTTGGAGAACACACACACACACACACACACACACACACACACACACACACACACACACACACACACACACACACACAACTACAATGAGAACCAGACCCTCTATCTAAGTGTACAGACTAGAGAACCAGTTTTTAATGCAAGAACACTACACAAGTCTGATTTAAACAAGACTGCATGTGAACTTATAGTAGATGACATCATCAAGGGATAAAGAGAACACCAGCTTTGGAGCCCTGCATAGGCACATCACTCCTTAGTGTCATCTGAGGCTACTACACTAACACTAGTATGCTGTTTAGAAGCCATAGGTGGGTAACAACACAAATCCCTTACTGAGCATGTTTGGATGTTTGACTTTGATAGTGGAAGCCTGTGAGCACAACTATATTACCATGTCCAAGACAGAGCACACGTCATTATATATTACACCATTGCTTTGTCTCAGATGTATGTGTTGTAGAATTAAGGCAATCCCATGATTGTAAAGATTGTTGTTGAGTTTGGTTGTGAGAAAATACATGGATGGTTATTAAGTTTACAGACAGCTAGTTATACTATGTCCTCTATTTGCAATGTTTCCACATGTAGTCTTATATCACCCAAAGCACTGGGAAATATAGAACAGTAAGAACACAGATCTATGTATGTGAAGTAATAGCATGCCTTTTAACTTCTTAGAGCAAGAAATCAGCACAAAGCCATAATTAATGCAGGTGTAAAGTGGGAAAATAGGCCTTATAAAACTAGAATGTTGATGGAATAAAAGGTATTTCATTAGTGTGAATTTTCTGAAGGGAATAACATCCACAAATGAGATGTATGTCATTATTTTCTGACATCATTCCCAATGATTAAAAAATACTTTTGTAGAAACCAGCATTTTATCAGAACAGACTACAAATATTATATAAAAATATGGGCATTCTTGACACAACTGGACAGTTAAGAACCATGATTTTTGGCATAGGGAAAATGCAAGGATTATTGCACTAATTGTACATGCATGTGTATTTCCCTCCTTTACCTGTTTGTGCATAGG
The DNA here is from genome assembly GCF_019279795.1 of Protopterus annectens. Taxonomy (NCBI): domain Eukaryota; kingdom Metazoa; phylum Chordata; order Ceratodontiformes; family Protopteridae; genus Protopterus; species Protopterus annectens. The sequence goes on along the minus strand of NC_056734.1, from coordinate 32,270,711 downwards.
TAAGCAGTGAACAAATGTGAGGTGCACTGCTAACATCCAGCCGTCCTATCATGTAATGTTTTGTCCTACTGCAGCCCACTCTGATCACTACTCCAGACTGTGATTTCACAATTTCCATGAGCAATAATTGAATGTATCTGGTGTCTACTATTGACACTCTGACATAACTCTTATCTGCTTATTTCCTTTTTGTGCAAAATATTTAGGCATTATTAAAACTGTTTTCAGCATGCAACGCATCACGCAAATTTGTAATAAAAGTATGAAGATGAAAACATTATGGGATACAGAGTCGCAGTCTGTAAAAAACACTATTGCAAAAGACACTTCTAAAACTTCAACTTATAGCAGGATTTGAACCCTAAACACCAGTAAAGCTTCATCAAGCAGAATGGCTGCCTTAGTCCTTTTGCCCACAGAAGCTGCTTTCCAAAACTGGAGTCATTCCTCACACAACTACCTTCAAAAAAATGTACACTGCTAGCAAGCCATGCACTGTATATTGTAAAAGTACTCCTATGACATATATTTGGACACAGACCAGTTAGTAGACACAACGTGTCATAATTGTGATTAAAAATATACATCTTTGTCTTACAATCCTGTTTTTGTGTGTGGGGGAAAAACACATTTACTGTTAGGATACCAACTAGCATGAAGGTAAAAACTGCAATGGACTAGAGTCACTTCCTAACTTCACTCTTGCATGATATAACAGTATTCAATTGTGGTTGGACTTTGTGAGTGTATCATGCCTGATGCATAAAGATTTACATATGGTAACATAATAGTAATATAAGTGTGTGTACTCACGTGTTAAGTTATTTACAATAGCACCACTGTATATTTGCATATAGTGTTCAACACTACAGTCTAAGTTCAATCATTACCTTGCAAATGCAGCAGTTGACACAGAATTAGTTTATGGCTGACTCTGTCTGATACAAGCAGTACACTGCCAATGCATGTATAGATAAAGGTTCTTACATTTTAATATACGTTTGTGAGTAGGGAAAGGTATTAGACCCTCAGTGGTCAGTGGATGTGCTTTGAGTTATCTCTTAGCCAATGCAAGGGCGTATTGAGCACACCTATGTCCATCTACAGGGACAGCAGGTTGAGGTTCCTCCTCCAAGTTCTCCTGTGAATATGGCTGTGGTGACCTAAACATTGGTGGGGGTGTGTGTCTGTTCCCCCTGCTGATCCTGCCACAGCTGTTTCCACAGGATCAGATTGTGTAGCATAGTTCAAACTGTGGATATTTGTGTACATGTACATGGAGTATACTTCAAGGCTCCAACGGATATATCTAGGCACTGGAACCATGACTTTAGAAGCCCAAACACATGCCCTGTGATGTTCCTAGTTTGTCCATGTGCCTCATTATAGTGCTCTTTCATGGGTGTCTGCACATTTCAGATGGGTGTCATCATCCATGGTTCCAGGCTGTAGCCAGCATCCCCCAGTAAATAGCCCTGTGGGATGTCCCCCCTAGAAAACATCTGGTATGAGAATTATGATAATTGCCAGGGTTGCCAGCATGCACATTCATGATAATACCCTAGGCATTGAGCACAACTTGGCAGTTGATGGAGTGGTATCCCTTGTGGATAACATAGATTCTCTCCTGCTCACCAGGTGGTGCCTTGATGTGTATATGATTGCAATCTATGGGACTTAGTACTTCAGGGTAGTGCACTATACAATAGAAGTGTTACATATTGCTGGTCCTCTCCTCAGCAATAAGGAGAAAATATATGTTTTCTCTGGCATATATAAGCATTGCATCCATGAACTGGTGATGTACCCTGGATGCTGATACCTGTGACACCCCCATCATGATGCCAGTTGGTCTTTGAAAAGTACCCATAGCTAATATTCTAAGGGCTTCACTTACCTTAGTTTCCACTATGGATGGGTTCCCATTGGTTGGTTTTGGCTCTGAGATGAGGCTGGCAGAACTCACAGAGTTCTTGTAATGTGTCCCTGTCCACTCTGTAGTGCTTTGCAATCTCCAGATCATGTAGCACCTGGTACATTACCCTGAACCTGAACACTCTTCTCCTTCTTGGCATAGGCCTATTGTCATCAACACCAGCAGCATTGACTTCAGCCTCAAGCATATACAGATGTAGAATAGCTGCAGCAGTCCCTAGCATTTTGTCAATTAAAATTTGCAAGTCTCTACTCCAATGTTGTTGAATTATCAAGAGAAAATCAGAATGTAGGCTGTATGCATACTTTCTAGATTTCTTGATTAGGAACACCATCTGGCATTGGATACTTTAAATGAGATTCACCTGCTTGGGATGTTATTACCAGGATTTACAACTCCTGCTGCAGTGCACAATATTGTGCTCTGCACAACAACATGCAGCAGAGCACAGCTATGCATAATGACAGCAACTTATGTAAAACATTTTACAATATCATCTCTATTGTCAAGATGCATACAGAATATCCTAAGTACAAATAATAGCACTTTAATTCTATGATATACAATGGCAGCACAGTATGGTTAAAAGTTGAAAAAACCTGTATTTGAACCCAAGACTATCTGCATTGCAGTCTAACAGCTAAGAATTGGCATCACAGGAGTATTCAAACAAAGCTCCCTAACTAGAGGGGATTACTAGAGCACAGCCCCACTTACAGGGTTTGCATAATGCTCAGTGAGGCTCACCACTATTGATTGAATGCATCCGGTTTCTATTATTGGATGTCTCGCTCATGTCGGTGGTCTGCTCATTGAAATTCGGATTCCAGTAACATTGTGGTTTGCATGAAGCAGCGCACTATGTGCACACATGAAAAGACTCCATAAAATCAGAACAACAATACCTGACACACCCACCTAATGTCATCAACATCCATGGAAATCATAAACACCATGTAGGGGCTTATACAGAGTGAACAGCCCTATATGGACCCTGCTTCTTGTAATTCAACAAATCCACTGCTTCTATACATTACTTACATAATAACAGTTCTGACAACTTGAAAACTACATGGATCATCATCATCATCTTCTTTCGGCTGTTCCCATTTGGGGTCGCCACAGCGGATCATCTGTTTCCATTTCTTCCTGTCCTCTGCATCATGCTCTTTCACACCACCCACCTGCATGTCCTCTCTCACCACATCCATGAACCTTATCTTAGGCCTTCCTCTTTTCCTCTTACCTGGCAGCTCCATCCTTAGCATCCTTTTCCCAATGTACCCAGCATCCCTCCTCAGCACATGTCCAAACCAACACAATCTCACCTCTCTTGCTTTGTCTCCAAACTGTCCAACGTGAGCTGACCCTCTAATATACTGATTCCTAATCCTGTCCATCCTAGTCACACCCAGTGCAAATCTTAACATCTTTAACTCTGCCACATCCAACTCTGACTCCTGCCTTTTCGTCAGTGCTACCGTCTTCAACCCATATAACATAGCTGGTCTCACTACCCTCTTGTAGACCTTCCCTTTCACTCTTACTGGTACCTGTCTGTCACAAATGACTCCTGACACTCTTCTCCACCCATTCCACCCTGCCTGTACTCTCTTCTTCACCTCTCTTCTGCACTCACCATTACTCTGAACTGTTGATCCCAAGTACTTAAACTCATCCACCTTTACCAACTCTACTCCCTGCATCCTCACCAATCCTCTACCCTCCCTCTCATTTACACACATATATTCTGTTTTAGCCCTGCTGACCTTCATTCCTCTCCTCTCTAAAGCATATCTCCACCTCTCCAGGGTCTCCTCAACCTGGTCCCTACTCTCACTACATATCACAATGTCATCTGCAAACATCATAGTCCATGGGGCCTCCTGTCTAATCGGATACTAGCCGTGTAATCTGGGTAACAGCAAGGGAGCACAGAGCTAAAGACACATTGCAGGGTATTACTGTACCTGTTGTGGCAATACATCATACTGATCATTTAAATTACATTTTTATTAATAATTTTCAAATACTTTATACGTAGCACAGCATTGCACAAGTTTGTTCAAAAATTAAAATTATAATATTTATAGTAATGTGACACACATCACTGATTTTTTTGGACATCGTTGACCATTACATGCATGTTTTTAACTTTTCATGGGCATTCTGTCTATATTTCCAGAATGCTACATGCCCTTGATTCCATGTAGGCTCCTGTATGTGTAAAATTTTCATGTACACTTCCAACATGGACTCGGATCCTTCACAGTTGTGTGTAGGGTTGTTGGATAGCTCCTCCATGTCTGTTTGCTTCATTAGCATAACATTCAGCTACTTATTCTGAAATTTGCATCCCATGAAACTTTCCATTGATGCGTGTGAATGCGCGACTTTACTAAATTTAAAATTCACTGCACTCAAGATCACATCATGCAGAAATGTAAACACGACAAAAATTGCTGTGTAAGCTTTATTGAATTTGCACTTATGTCTTTACTGATCTTTCAAATGTAGACATGTCAGAGATTGGCAAAACTGGTCAAGCAAGCAGTTTTATAGAAGAGAATTATGGGGTGGGGGTGGGGGGCTTACAGTATCAAGTGAATGCCCAGAATATAATTTAGTGAGAGATGAGAGATGTATTTCTTATCTATACAGTTCTACACATTCCCCATATATGCTTATACTTAAGCAACAAATTATCAAAGCACACATTTTTATCATGAAGTACATGTACTACATCCATGTGAAACATTAAATATGCTTTGTTTAATGAAGGCTTAAAACTTCCTTTCCATCGCTACATTTTATGTGTGTATATATTTTCTCCCTTTGACATTAAGGTAAAACTGCGTTGTCCAAAAATATTCATGTGATATTACTTAAAACTGCAATTTATATATGCAAAGAATAGCTGAAATTAAAAGCTACATTGAAAGAGTATAGTAAAATTCCAGGCAACACCCCTCCCCCCAAACAGACAAACTGTCCACACATATCTAGGTGTAGTAATTTGAAGGAAGATGCAATTCTACTATTTCAACTTGCATTAAAGGAAATAGTAGCATCGATAGTTTAGGTGTAATGTCTGTATGACAAGCTGTGCTTCACTGTTCTCATGCTTAATAAATGAAAATGCATTTTAAATATGAATATATGTTTAGGGGCACAAGCACATAAATTAAACAAATGCAACAGTAACAGGAATGCCTTGCAGACTAGTACTAGCAGACGTGTCAAAATAGTAAGGAAAAATGTGAGACAGGTAAACAACCATGTTGTTATGGGTTGTCTAAACAGTTGATGAGGAGATACATTACAACTCAACACAATTAAACAGGAGACTTAAATGACTGACTGCGGGTGCTCATAAGTATGAATAAAAAGCTTACCATTTAAAAAAGAAATGCCAATTAATAAATGTTGTTTTCATTCTTTAATTAGTTTCATTAAAATAACTGCAAAAGTATTTATACACAAAGATAATAAAAGGGCTAACATGCTTTCAGTACAATTTTGCAAAATACATATGAGGGCTACATTTCTTATGTTAAACTAGGATATACTTTTAGTATCAGTAGGCTGGAAATGTAAAAAATGGCCACTGCATGATAATAATATATTCATTGTCCCCGATCATTTTCCAGATATTCTGTTTTAGTTGAATGAAGATTTAATAAAAATATACATTCATTGCTAAAAAAGATTGTAATGATAAAAACATATATGTCTGAAGTTATTGTGTGCATTTTCTTTGTCTCTCTCTCTCTCTCTCTCTCTCTCTCTCTCTCTCCTTCTCTCTTTTTCTTAATTTAATTAGCATTTATTTGTCCTTTTCTTTCTCTCTCTCATGTTTGTTCATTTTCTACAGGTTCAGAATCCTTAGGAGATTACAGTGCTGTGCTTCCTAGATTAGCGAACTTCACCCTCTGCCTGTTCAGGAATGGCCTCACAGGGTAAGGGCAGTGGCACCAGTTCTGTGGTCACACCCTCTTACTCACATTCCACCCAAAGTAACCTCTTTTATTAAAAGATTGAAGAAATAAATTAGAGTGCATCCCCTAATAAAAACATAGTAGCCTTCTTCTTCCACCTTCAACAGCATATCCTTCTTGACATTTTCATTTGGGGATTCCTCTTTATACACACACACACACACACACACACACACACACACACACACACACACACACACACACACACACACACACACACATGTTGAAATAGGATGCAATTATTACTTTTTCATGCCAGTAAACTGCAGTTTTATTGCATGAGAAAAACTGTTCTGTTATTAGTGGCAGACATGACAAGAAGATAAAATATTACATAGTAAGGGAGAGGCAAGATGGCTGCTGACCTGCAGACTCAGTGCTAAGTAACTCTGATACAACTGCAACGTTTTTAACCCAAAAAGTTGCAATCACAGTCTGTTAAAAGTAAAAATACTATATAGAACATTCCTCTTTTATGAGCAACATACAAAATTGTAAATTCTACAGTGATTTGACTTAGGAAAAGAGTTCGACTTGGTGGTTGCAGATATCCACATGCTCCATTATTCTCCGAGCTGAATGGGAAAAAATGAGAATGGAATTGTATAAGCCAAGAAGACTTTTTGTAAATATGTTTAAAGGATAATCCTGATTTGAGAAAGCTGCAGTAAAATAGGATTCTTCTTTTCTTTCCTTTGTTTTCTCTTGGGATTGTCACCATTAACTGGCCTGAAGAGAGAGCTACTGTAAGTCCCTATGTAAACTGTGACTCTCAAAGTACACAAAGAAAAGTAAAGGGAAGACAAATGTAAAAACTGTCGCAACAAGTTAAAGAAAAGTTAAGTACTTTATTTGATGGATCTGAAGTGGTATTAATCACTACCTTTTATATTTTTTTTCTTTTATAAAGGAAAAGTAAGTTGACAGTGCTGGACCTTGTTTGAAATGAGAGATCTTTCTCTGGGGCAAAAATATGGAAGCTTTGTGTATTCTGCACTGTAAAGTGAAGGAAATAGCAAAAAAGAATGTGAAATAAAGAAAGGAGGCTTTGGAATAAACTAGAGCTGAATTTGGACTAAACAAGTCTTTATTTGATCGTGTTATTTAAAAAAGTTCTACTTGGTATTTGTAGACATAGGCATGTTCCACTGCTTTGCGAGCTGTGTGAGAGATAAGGAAAAGAGAAATGTGCAAGCCAAGAAGAGTCTTTGCAAAAATGTTTAAAGGATAATCTTGGTTCGAAAGGCTACAGTAGCAACAGGAATCTTGTTTTCCTTCCCTTGTTTTGTCTTGGGATTTTCATTGATAACTGGCCTGAAGGAAGAGCTTCATTTCATTCATAAGTTCCCCACATGAACTGTGACTCTCAAACTATAAAAAGAAAAAGAAAAGGGGTAGAAAATTTAAGAAATGTCAAAAGAAGTCAAAGTTAAGCCTTTTATTTGATGGATCTGAAGTGGTATTAATCATTACCTAATATATTTTTCTTTTATCATGGAATAATAAAATAAAAGTGACAGACCTTGTATGAAAAGAGACATCTGACTTGGGGGCTAAGATATGCAAGCTTTGTGTATTCTGCCCTGTAAGGGGATGGAAATAGCAATAAGGCGAATGTGAAGTAAAAGGAGAAGACTTTGAAATAAAGTACATTTACATTAAAGGCAAAAGACGTACATGTGCTGCATTGTTCTCCAATCTATGTGGGAGAAAAGGTGAAGGAAAATAAATGGAACAAGAAGAGATTTTTGGAGTAGTGTTTCAAGGACACTTTTGATTTGAGAAAACAGCAGCAACAACAGGGTTCTTCTTTTATTTCTTCTGCTTTGCCTTGAATATGTTGCTGTTGAATGGCCTGATGGGAGAACTTCGATTCAGCTGTAAGCCGCCACATGAACCGTGACTCTCGATCTACACAAAGAAACATAAAAGCGGAATAAAATAAAAATTGCCAAAACAAGTCAAAGTTAAATTTAGTCTTTTGTTTGATTGTTCTGAAGTGGTAATAAATGCTGCCTAATAAATATTCTTTAGGAAAGTGATGAGAGCTTGTTTAAACAGAGAGATCTATCTCATTGACCAAGATGTGCAAGCTTTGAATATTTTATACTACAAGGAGAAAGAACTAGCGATAAGGGGATTATAAAGTAATAAAAGAAAGGTTTTGAAATAAACTAGTGTTGATTATTAAACTACATAACTTTGCATCAGTGGAAAATACATCTAATACAAGGTAAAATGGGAAATGAAAATACACTTATGGACATTCGAACAACAAAAGCAAAATTGTCACTACTTTTCTAACCAAAAAAAGAAATTGTCTCGAAAAGGGCAAGAAAAGTCGAACAGCAAGAGGATAAGGAAATCAGCTAATAAATGAAAACAGACTGACCCCCTGTTTTAGAAGAATTAAAACTGGTATTGCAACCTCTTCAACTAGCCATACAATAACTTTCTGATCAGATTTCATCACATGATAATACAATAAATCAGATTTCAAATAGACTTGAACCTACAGAAGCAAAAGTTATGGAAATTAAGTTAAAAAATGAACAATTACAAAAGGCTCTCAACACTAATCCTAAGCCTATTCAAGCTATTAATGGAACATTTTGAACTTGGAAACCAGAAGCAGACATAATAACATCTTGGTATGTGGTGTTCCTGAGTTGTATGATCATCCAAAATTAATTGAAACTTTAAACAAAATCTTTATACATTTACTAGAAAATCAGGCAGAAGCAGATCAGATTACCATAGAAATGGCGCATTGAACAACCAGGAAATTATCCACTCTTGAAAAACCAAGAGAAATTTATGTTAAACTGTTAAAGATGTAAGCAAGATTCTTGTTGCCTCCGGAAAGAAGAAACTAATTAACTGGAATGGCAATAGAATTACCTTTGCAGACAACCTCCCTTTACACATAAAACAGGATAGACAAAAGCTGGCATCGTACTGCATTTTTCTAATACAGAGAAAAACAAATTTCAGTTGAAATATCCATCCATGCCAATCTTTCAATATAAAGAAGAAAAATATTCAATCTCTTCAATAAATGACATGAAAAAGATTTTTAGAAATATATTCAATATTTTCTCCTGACTGAGATCTGTTACGGTCTACCAGTCTGGTTTAGCATTGTTTATGTACACCAGTTACAGAGTTATAATGACTCCATAGTGTTTGAAATTTGTGATCGGTGCAAGTCAAGGCCCTGTCCTATAATGTTTGTAGCCCCTATTATGTACTGGAAAATTCACTGTTGTGAAATATTTCTTTTTGGCTCAAGAATGACTTGAATTATGGTCTAATTTTGCCAAATATCATTCTAATGCTGTTTATGATCTCAGTTTATCTCTAGATGAGAGTGATGTAATATATGGCTGTATATTGCTACTGCAATTGTTTTGAAAGTCAAACACAGGATTGGATTGCCTCTCTCTCTCTCTCTCTCTCTCTCTCTCTTTAGCTCGACCCAATGAAATTACATTTCAGAAAAACATAATTAGGCAAGCTCTAATTTGTGAAAGTGCATTTTTGCTTAAATGCACTTTGGCAAAAAGGCAACTAAGCGAACAGCAACAGGGTTCATTGCTTAGATCAGGGCATAGCAGGCATAATGAAATATTCCTTTTTCCTCACTGTAGTGAGATCTCGGAGGGAGAATATAAAAGTAGCGGGGATGTGAGGTGCACTCCCCCCACATGGAGGTGCAGTGAGGCTTTCCCTCCTGTATAAATATGGTTAGTGTTGTGTTTTTTTATTTTGTTTGTTTGTTTTTTGTTTGTTTTCATTTAATTAGTTTTTCATGAAAGTGCATTTCGGATAAAGTTAACTTTCGTGAAAAACATCTCCTCGCCTAATTACGTTTTGTTGA